>NC_041391.1:184590107-184598928 GCF_002162155.2 Triticum dicoccoides | reverse complement strand
GGGGCTCACCGGAGAGGTACCCCACTATCTATCTTAGGGTTCAGGGTGGGGGCAAGGGGCCTAGAGGGCTGGCCGGGGCGGCGGTGGCGAGTTGTTTCGGGGCGGCGAGTTGGCGCTGGGGCCGGCGGTTCGACCGGTGGTGGTTGGCGGCTCAGGGGGGTGCAGGTTGAAGATGAACTATATGCCCTCCCTAAACTACATGTCAAGTGCCTCTCTACTACCATTGCGTTTATTTCTACAGTAGCATTCAGATTCCACAGTAAATTTCACTTTCGACAGTTAAGTTCAGAGTCAACAGTTTTTACCTCATCTATTGTAGTCAGGTGGTTTTTGGTGATGTTAATTTTACATCCATTTTACATCATCTATTGGAGATGCTATTAGAATTCCACTTGAGATTGACGATGTCTATCTTGTGCTGCTTCAGCCTTGACGTCTTACGGCTCACCGGAGCTGCTCCAACGACAGAACGATCCATCACAACAGAGCAGTGTCTTGGATGCTATCTACAGATTCCTCAGATCTTCCTCCACACCTCCGATAGCCACCTCTGCCTCAACTGCTTCAGCGACCAACCCAATGATGCTGAGGTCGACATGGCTACAGCAAAGAGGTTGTACACTTGTTGCATCACTTATTACTATACATTCACGTCGATCCATTAGGGCTATTTTGGTTCAACGGAAAAACATAGCAATAGGGAATTTTCCAATGGCACTCTACTATTCAATTATTCATGCATTTTGTTGAAAGGAATGAAGCAAAACATCCACCTGGACCTACTTTTCAAAATCCTATGCATGAAAACAAGACCAAGTGCATTAGTGCCAGAATAACATTCTAACTGTACACGCTTTCATATGGTTTCTCTTTATTTTGGCCATGTTTCTTTGCATTCCTCTGCTCTTCCAATTCCTGTAAACCAAACACCCAAGTTGACGGAAATCCTGTGTTTACAAATGCTCTGTTTACCATGTGCATTTTCCTATCCTATTCTAGTGTTTTTCCTATCCCTGCGTTTTAAGAATCATGCAAGCCAAATGAGCCCTTACAGAATTACTTCAGTTACAGGTACGTGTCGAAGGGAACTTTGTGTGGTTTGTCCTGCTCCTGCCGTGACGTCATCCACCTCACCTGAGCTCCTCCATCGATAGAAGCATCCACCAAACCAGACATCACGACTCCTGACTGTCTTTCGCCGCCTCAGATCTCCTTCCCTGCCGCCGGCACCAACCGCAATGGCATCACCATCATCGACTCAGCAGATGAACCTGAGGAGTACACGGGTCCACAAGAGAGGTCGCACTCTTTTGTTTCTGCTTATGTTATGCATTGCTTAAACTTACCTGCTACTTTATCGTCCTGTTCAGCTCTTGGACTCCCAACTCAGGTCCAAATTAATGTTCAAACTTGAGCTCTAAATTAGTTGTGGGGCACATATCGAGGCAACAATGAATAGTATGTCTGTCTAATATGTGGTTCACCTAGGGTATGCTTATGTTGTTCATCTTGGGTTGGAAACAACTGGTAAAGAAATCATCATCTGTCTTTTTATTAATTTAAAGCAATCATCAGCTTGCTATCATTATTTTTGGATCCATCCACTGGTTTTTACCATCACTCTAAATTTCTGCATGCTCTCCTTACTTAATCTCACCATATTTTTGCATATGCATGTCAGATATTGTACACAGTCATGCTGAACATGTAGAGAAAAAGAGAAGAGTTTTGCGCGGCAATACAATGTCATGAAGACATCGCTCCATGGTGGGTTCAATGGCAAACCCTCCCCACCCCTCTCCAGATTGTAATACAAAGGAAGATATCTGTTCTGAGGCGGACTCAGACGCCGCTGGCCACTCCTATTTACCTCCCAAGGTGTTTTATCTACCTTGGCATGATGATGTTAGTCATATCATGCATATGTTGCCTTGAAGTGCCTACTTTTGACATCATATATGTCATCTGCTTAGTTTAGACATGTTCTATAATGCCACCTGTTTAGTTTCTATATCATATATGGGAATTATGCAGTCTCATGTCTTTTAGCCAGCCATAATATATGTGAAATGTGCAATGCCATCCTGTTTAACCAGGCATCATATATTTGAATGATATCTTGCCCATCCTTTTCTTCATTACATTTCCATTTGTCGACAATGTTTGTACATTAAACTACTCTTCCTGTGAATCAGCCATTTGGGTGGGAGATGGAAAAATCTGGAGTGAAAACAAGGCCTTCAGAGCAGACAGTGCTACCTGTCGAAGCAGATCTCTTGTTGGGTCCCGATAGCTCCTCAGAGATGGATTCAGAGACAGATGACCAGTCCTATTCCCCTACTGAGGTGTATGCTCTAACTTGGCACGGTTATACTACTCATATCATGCATACAGTGTCTTGCATTGCATAGTTTAGACATCATGTACACAATATTCAACACCATGTTCTTAGATCAGACATCATATCAAATGCCCTCTGTTTAGCATATAAATCACATATGTGAATTAAATGATGCGATCCTGATTACTTAGATAACATGTAGGTGAATTATGTCATGCGATCCTGTTTAGTTATTCATCATATCTTTGAATTATGTTATGCTATGCTATCCAGTTTAGATAGACATCATATATGTGAAATTATGTCATGCTATCCGTTTTAGTTAAACAATATACATGTCAACTATTTCATGCCCTCTTTTTTTCACACTATCTATTGCATCTGTCTCTCATACAATGTCTATACATTCAACTATTTTTCCTGTTTACCAGCCATTTGAATTGGAGCAGGTGATGCCAGTATCTAGCAGAATAAAAACACGGTCTTCAAATAAAATAGTGCTACCTCTTGGTGGAGATAGCACCCCGGTTGTACATGCACAAGAACCAGCCCTACCACACATAACCAAAACTCTCACAGATTGTACCCCTACTGCGATGGACAGAGAACCAGCTTCACCCAATCTAACCCCAACCCTAGCCGATAGTAACCCAGTTCCTATTGACACAGCACCATCTCCACCACAGAGCTCCCAAACAAGAGCAGTTAATAAGGAAGCTCCAATGCCCAAAGGGCCGGTACTATCACGGTGAACCCCAACTCCACCAGTTAGTACGCCTATTTCTGTGGAGGAAGCACAACCAACCAGTCGTAGTTTAGCATGTATCACATTTGATGTTGTTAAATCGTATGTGTGTATCTTCCCATCTTGGAAATATTATACTGAAGATGAAGGAAAATGCCAGTTGCAGGTGTTTGTCCAGGAGTTATGTGTAAGTAATGTTATTCATGGCAATTACTTTGCTTCGTCCCGTACATCCTACCTCCATGATGGTTATAATAGAGCAAATTTTCCCATTTTTATCTATAGGGAAGGACCGATTTGGAAAATCAGGATGAGGTAACTTGTGCTAATACCTCTGCTATCTTCAAGAATGCTTGGTGGCAGTATCGGAATTACCTGAAGAAAACATACTTCACCGGCAAAGAAACTCATCAAATTCCCTTATGTTCTCATGAGACACATTTACTGGACGATGACTGGGAACGCCTTGTTCTGTACTGGTCCCGAACCAAGAATGTGGTAAGGTCTATGAGCTCATTTTCTATTTTTAAGTATTATATTCTTGCGTCTTACTGTACTCTGTTCATGTAGAACAAGTGCCTAAACCTGAAGAACAACTGAGCTTGATTAGCAATTCGGCCTCCGCAATAGCCCCACTGAGGAGGCATTTGTGCCACGCGTACACAACTACGCACTCAAAATACCATGGGCATATGCGGAGGCAAGTCGACGATGTAGCTCACAGTGCGGTTCAGCCCCCACAAGGCCTGCACATCCTTCAACTTCCTTTCTTTTCAGGACCCCACTTTCGGGAAGCCCCTTCAGAGAACCGGACTATCGGACTCATCACTGAGGGGAACACCAAGGAGGCAAGAGGCTTTGCACACAAGGGAATACCCAGGTGGTCTCTTTCAATGATCGTTATACCTGTTTTTACATACCCACATGCAGCCTGCCCTTGGATAGGACTTGTCAAATAGTCCTATTTTTATCTACTTAATGCATTAATTGTACACATACGCCTTGCCGTATTATCTAAATAACAATGGGAAATAGTATACAGCGTCAGCTTCTTATTACTATCTTCATATTTTCCCTTGAATATTTATTCAATGTTGGATCAGAACACTTTCGTACGATCGGTGCACCAGGGGCTTTCTATTGAGCCCCATAATATGGCAATAAAAGTCCAAACACTTTCGACAGTGCGGCACCCCGAACTTATAACATTATATGCATCAACTCCAAATCATGTCTTGGGTCAATAGTTGGGCTAGCCCGGCTCCCTTGTTTTGGTACCTTACCTTCCGTTACATCGGCTAAGGTAGCGCAGGGAGAACAACTGCGATTGTGTCCCAGTTCTTCCGGACGAGCACCTCAGTAGAGAAAGCCGAAAACTGACCGTCATGATGCGGCGAGAGTTGTTCGCCGTTCGTGGGGTACTAAATCCTTAAAGATTTTTTCTCCTTAAGGCGAGGAATTGGCCATGCCCGATTTAGGCGTGTATGGCGCCCTAGTTTGGCCTTCTGAATACTAGAGGCTTCACCAAAATTTATAATTATAGACTTCTATGGCCAAGTGAGAGTTATAAAGCCGAATAGTCCGATTGCCTTGTTCGCTGGGCTAAACACCTCCTTAAAGGACCAACAATTTGGATAAAGAGTGTTTGAGTTTTCCACAAACACCCCAGTACTAGTTACAAGGGGGCGGAAGCCGATGACTGGCCTACTTTCAGATTTTTATAAACGGCCGCAAAGAAGGTAATATTTTAAATCAAACAAAGCGTTATATAGCGCAAACAAACTCGTTCTCATATTACACAGACGACATGAGTACATTCACTCAAAGATTATGTTCTTGGCACATTCATTTGCCAGAAGATGAGCGCCTTTCATAATGCCATCATAATATTTTTCGGGGTAGCGATGCTCCTTACCCTCCGGGGGGTCCATCCTTCACGAGCTTCTTAGCATCCAATTTGGCCCAATGCATCTTCGCGTGGGCAAAGGCCCGTCGGGCACCCTCAATACAAACGGACTGCTTGATAACTTCTAGCCGTGGAGAGGCATGCACCATCCGCTTTACCAGGCCAAAATAGCTGCCGGGTAGGGGCTTGCCAGGCCCCATCCGGACTATGAGGTCCTTCATGGCCAGTTCAGCCGCATTGTGGAGTTCGACCAATTGCTTTAGTTGGTCACTTAGAGGCATTGGGTGTTCGGCTCCAGTGTATTGGGACCAGAACAGCTTCTCCGTTAAGCTCCCCCCTTCAGCACAATAGAACTCTGCGGCATTAGAAATGTTGCATGGCAGATCTGCGAATGCCCCTAGAGAGCTTTGAATTCATGTAAGTAAAAGAAATGACTCCTCCACATGCTTGCTTTGCATAAAAAAATGCCTTACCCTCCGCTATCTTCTTGGCCACCTGGATTTCCTGGAGGGCCTTTGGGGCTTCGGACTTGGCATCTGTCACGCTCTGGAGGGCCTTCGCAAGCTCAGACTCCTGCATCTTATAGTCATGCTCCAAGGACTCGATTTCTTGCCGAGCTCCTGGAGCTCTTGCTGTACCTCTCCCTCCCGAGCATCTTGCTTTTCGCGCTCGGTGTGCTCCGTAGCCGCATTGGCTTCGGCTGCGGATAACACTTTCTTAAGGGCCGCCACTTCGGTCTTAGTCCCTGTTTAAAATCATGATGCTTTTTGTTAGCATCATCCATTTTTTTCCTTTGTATGACACACGGACAGGGTTTCACTTACCTTTGTTCTCCTCGAGATACCTCTTCACGAGGCCGAGCTCTTCTTCAGCCTGCCCCTGGTGGTGCTTCAGTCCGGCAACCTCAGCTGTGCGCGCGGCGGCAGTCAGCAGCAATGCCTGCTTGTTAACATAGACAAGTACCATTAGCTTCCTGTGGTTTTTTAGTTGACCCTCCATTTGGCTTTTCCTTCCGAACACCAAACAGAGTTTCAGGGGCTACTGTCTATCGGGTGATATTTCCTGACACTTTTTTTACTTACCTCAAAGCCTGTTAGCAGGCTGGTGCAGGCTTCGGTCAATCCGCTGTCGGCGAACCGAACCTTCTCAATTACCGTACTCATAAGAGTACGGTGCTCATCATTGATGGAAGCACCTTGAAGCACTTCCAACAAATTGTCTGATGCCTCCGGCTGGGCGGAGGTTGTCGGCACGGCCTGCTCGCCCTCCTTCGCGAAGGGCTGCCTACTGGAATCCGGAGCCTTTGGAGGCTCCGGCGTAGTAACTGATTGGGAGCCAGATTTGTTGTGGCTCCCGTCAGCATAATCCATGGGGGTCTTACCCCCCATGTGTCCGGCGCCTGGGATTTTGCCATGGGGGAACTCCAGGACGACCGCCCCCTGCTCTGGTATCCTTTGGGACAGCACCTCGGTGTCATCCGCGGGTCGTGGGGAGGTGGCCGTCGGGAGTGAATCGCTGATCATCTTCGACTCACTCAAGGACCCCTCCGAAGAGGATACCCCGAGGTTGGACTTGGCCGGACTGCATATACGAGTTCGGCATTATTACAAACCATGAAGATGAAGCCAAACAAAATACAACAGAGTGCGGATACTTACGACCTCACCCGGGGCTTGTCCCTGGGTAGTCACTCCTCCTCGCTGTACGCGGCGGTAGTGGAGTGGTCTGGACGGGGCACCTTTGCCTTCTTCGACGTCCTAGCCTCCCCCGATGGGGAGACCTTCCTTTTCTTCTCCTCCCCAGTGCGGGTGTCACACCCTAGCTAGTCATGCATTAGAGTGTTGCATCATGTTTACTCTTTCATCAGAAACTTGAAATGGGGATCTGTGAAACCCTCAGAATCATTTTGAAAATAACCCAAATAAAAATTTCTCCAAAAGGGTCCAAGAAAATGCTCATGTTGCTCTCTGAAAATATTGGACAGAGATAAAAATCAAACCAATATTTTTAAGAGCTCATAGGTATTTATTTTGGGCATTTGGAATTAATGCATAAATATTTGCATTGGAAATATATTAATTATATATATTAATATATGTCCAAATATTATGCCAATTATAAAGCAGCTCTGGAATAATATATCTAGCTCCTGCAAAAATTGGCATAAGTTAAATAAATGATTTAATATATTATTTAAATCAAAACAAATGTCAGAAATTAGAAAACAGAAAATTAAATAACAGGAGGAGCTTACCTGGGCTCCTCCACTGTGCGGCCCAGCCAGCTGGCTGGCCCAGCCAGCAGGCGGCCCAGCCCGCCTCCCTCCTCTGTCGTCTTCGTCCTTGACAGAGGAAGGGGAGTGTGGCCGGCGCGCGCGCGTGCCACCGCGCCACGCCACCTGCTCGGCTGCCTGCCTGCCCTCCCCTCCTCGCTCGATGCCCCGGACGACGCCACGCCTCCCCCCTGCTCTCTCTCACTCTCCCTCAGTTCCTCCCTCCTCTCCCTCGCTCTCTCTCTCACACGGCCGAACACCACCCTCGCCGCCGTTCGCCACAGCAGCCGTCTCCGGCCACCCCTCGCTCCCCCGACTAGCTCAGGAGCTCCACCTCGACCCCCTCTTCCTCCCCACCGCTCCACGGGTCTCCGGAAGCCCTGCATCGCCACCTACGTCGCCGTTCCCCTCCTCGGCCACCGGAGGTCATCGCCGTCGATTTGCTGCACTCCGGCCGTCCCCGAGCCCGCTAACCATCCCTGCAGCTCCGCGGTGAGCCACCGATTCGATTCCCCCTTGCCCCGTCGTCCCTAGCCTTCTGTAGCTGCCGCCCCCTTGAGCTCCGAAGCTCGACGCCGCCGGTGATGTCGCCGTCGTGGCCACGGTCACCGTAGCGCCCAACCGAGCACACTATCGTGCTCCACACCTCACTAGGAGCACGCAGCACGCACCAACACCTCCCCAAACGCCCTACAACGCCGATTCCGACCGCACCCGAACTCCGGCCGCCACTCACGAGCTCGCCGTCGACGGTACAGACCACCCCAGGCACGGCCACCACCACCGTTCGACGCGCGGGAGCAAGGGCTCTCCAACGAGCCCAAGCACGGCCTCGCCCGTGCCCTGTAGCGCGATCCCGCATCGCGCCGCCGTCTCGGGCCTCGCCGGCGTCATGTCGCCGGTGGGTTTGACCCACTTTGACCACGGCAGGACCCCCTGAGTCCCTGACAGGTGGGCCCAGCCCTGTAGCTAATTAGGATTAGCGCTAACCACTGTTAGTTAACCCCCCTGACACTGACCAGTGGGCCCCAGCGCCACTAATCCCTAATTAGGATTAATTTAAACCTGTTAAACCCCCCCTGTCACTGACGTGTGGCCCCCACACGTCAGGTTTGACCCCAGACAGCCGCAGTTGACCACTGACGTCATGTTGACGTCATGCTGGCGCAATAATTATATTTCTGGATTTAAATTAAATCAGGAAATTCCAGAATATTACTTAAACTTCAAAAATTCATAACTTTTATTCTGTAACTCCAAATTGGACAAATTATATATGAAAAATGATCAGAAAAATCCAATCTATCCATCTGTACTAGTTTCATGCATGATCAAACAAGTTAAATTGATGTTTTAAGCAGAACAAGGAAAAGCACCTTAAAAGGCCATGTTTGAGTTTGAAATTTGAATCTTTGATTCAAATTTGTTCAAACCCTTTTGGTTTTAGTTGCATTAGCCCAACACACTCATATTGCCATGTTTCATGCATGCATCATATTGTTGCACATTGTTTGGTGATGTTGTGTATCGATGTTCTTTGCGGCAGGTTCTGCCTCC
>NC_041391.1:184556689-184587802 GCF_002162155.2 Triticum dicoccoides | reverse complement strand
TGCATTATGATTGTGCTTTCAGATGGCCACTCGCGACCTCAATCAAGTGGTTCGCCTGACTCGATGCCTAGATGTACCCGGCCATACTGCCAAGTTGGTCAGGGTAATGACTGAGGCTGGATACCGCTGGTATCCTGAGTACACGGTCGAAGAGCAATTCCGAGACTTTAATCAAAGCCAGTATCTCTGCACTGTCAGGATATTTCCATCTTATCCTGGATCCACCGAGCCTCTTCACTGCTCCTATGGACTCGGGGTTACTATTGAGATGGCTGTGCAGGACGCCGCCTACTCTATGATGACCATTATGCGAGTCAGATCTGGTCTATTTCGGGACTCTGATTTCCGGTATATGCCAGGATCACTTCCGGGAGCACAAGGGTATCTCCAGGCTATCTATGCTGACCCCACTCAGGAGGATTCACGGACTCGCACTACTGCTGAGATGCTCGAGGATAAGGACCGTGAAAATCGGGCTTTGAGGTTAGAGCTCTTCAATACCCGTGCTGACCACTGGGCCACTTTGACTCGGTTTGCACCGACGGTGCAAGCTGGATATTCGGATATGCGCGATCTCTATCCTGTGAGATCTGCTCTGCCAGACGTGATGGGTTGGCGTGATGTAGGAGGCATCACCACACCTCGCGGTCCCCGCAGGCCACCGTCTGTTGGTCCAAGGCCTCATCCTAGCCCCTATGGTCCACAAGCTCCGCGAGATCATCTGTTTCCAGATGATCATGTTGAGCTTCCAGGCTATGGAGGTGACTTCTACGAGGACTACTACGGATCGGTCTGAGTTAGTGGTAGTGTCACTAGTTCGCACTAGCTGTGTCGTCTATCGTCCCGCGTGACTCGTGGGATATGACCTAGTTTGTACTCTTTCCGGAGGTGTAGAAAAATAATGTATAGGAGCTTGGGATGCCTCCGATGAGATGTAATCCTCTTTTCACCGTAATAGTACTTTGTTTGGTCTTGTACTAAACCCTGTATGGTGTGTATGACGATGGAATAAAGAAGCAGTTTCTGTATTTACCATGTCATACGGATGATCATCTTGCATTCCGAGTTATTCCTTACATTTTATATCCTATGTCGGAATTTCATCATCCTGACTAAATCATTGTCTTGTTTACCTAGGATGGTCAACACGCGCGCTAACCCTGCTTCTCAAGAGCAGGCCGAAGGCAGTGAAGGCAGGAATGAAAATCTGCCTCATCCTCCTTCCCTAGCCGAGGTTATGATGGAAGCTGAGAGAAACAAGCGGGAGACCAACCGTTTGTTGGAGCGTATTGAACAGAACACGGCACACCATCAGAGGGCTAACGTGGTGTCACTCAGTGATTTTATCAAATTGCATCCACCCACGTTCCACCACTCTGTCGAGCCTCTCGACGCTGATGACTGGCTTCGCAGTATCTCTCACAAACTGCGTTCCGCGCTGGTAGCGGAGGCTGACAAGGTCACCTTTGCTGCATATCATCTTGAAGGCCCCGCCAGTCTATGGTGGGAGAATTATGGAGCTATGCGCCCAGCGGGCCATGTCACTACTTGGGCTGAATTCAGCGAGGCTTTCCGTGAACATCACATTCCGGAGGGTCTCATGGACCGTAAACGTGAAGAATTTTGCAGTTTCACCCAAGGCCGACTTTCTGTGGATGTTTACAGTAGGGAGTTTGGTAACCTCGCACGTTATGCAACTGAGGAGGTGTATACTGATGCCAAGAAGCAAGCAAGGTTCCGTAAGGGCCTTAGTCCTGAGCTTCGCCGCGACCTCCGTCTGCATGAGTGCACATCTTTTCAGAAACTTGTCAACAAAGCCATCAGTGCTGAAACTGGTCAGACTGACTATGACGCAACACGCAAGCACGGCCGTGATATGGGTTCCTCATCCGGTGCTGGTCCTCAGAAGCGCCGCGTGTGGGTACCTAACACCGCCCTGCCACCCAGGTTCACACCGAGGCCATCCTTCCAGGCGCCTCGCCCTGTTCAACAGTCTGCACCGGCCAAGCCCTATGGGGGTCCAACCAACAATGCTCCTCCACGTACCAGTTCCGTGACCTGTTTCAAGTGTGGGGAATCTGGTCACTATATGCGTGAGTGTCCCCAGACCAACCCCAACCAATCTGCTAAAGCTGTTGGCCGTGGCAAGCCGACAGGAAAAGTGTTCCACGCCAAGCCGGTCACCGCTTCGCCATGTCAACTGTATCTCTGCCAAAGAAGCTCAAGAGGATCCCAACGTCGTTCTCGGTACGCTTCTTGTTAACTGCCACCCGGCATCTGTCCTTTTCGATACAGGAGCCTCTCATTCTTTTATATCCGAAAATTATGCTCGTTTGCATAACGTTGCATTCTGTGACATGCCATCCACTATGGAAATTTCTACCCCTGGTTCTAGATGGCAGACCTCTAGGGTAAGTTATGGAAATGAAATCCAAGTCGACAGACTTGTTTTCCTCGCGTCCTTGATAGCCCTTAAATCTTCAGATATTAATATCATTCCGGGTATGGACTGGATGTCAGCTCATCATGCCCAAATTGATTGCTTCTCTAGGACTGTTCAACTCACCCATCCTTCGGGGAAGATAGTCAATGTCTTGACCCAAATAGCCAAGCGACAATTATTTTCTCTTAACGCCAGCCCTTTGCCAGACCTTGAGGATGTTCCGGTAGTCCGTGACTTCCCGGATGTCTTTCCAGAGGAATTGCCAGGTGTTCCACCTGACAGGGATGTTGAGTTCGTAATAGACCTCATCCCAGGAACCGTGCCGATTGCTAGAAGACCCTATAAGATGGCACCCCTAGAACTAGCCGAGCTTAAGAAACAACTCGATGAGTCCTTGAAAAAGGGTTTCATCCGACCTAGTTCATCTCCGTGGGCTTGCCCCATTCTCTTCGTCAAGAAGAAGGATGGTACGGACCGGATGGTTGTAGATTACCGACCTGTCAATTTGGTCACAATCAAGAACAAATATCCGCTTCCCAGGATCAACGACCTGTATGATCAGCTCGCTGGATCCTCAGTCTTCTCCAAGATGGATTTGAGGTTGGGCTACCATCAAATCAAAATCAGAAACAGGGACATTCCTAAAACGGCCTTTGTTACTCGTTATGGCCAATACGAGTACACCGTCATGTCCTTCGGTTTAACCAACGCTCCAGCCACCTTTTCTCGGTTAATGAACTCAATCTTCATGGAGTATTTGGATAAATTCGTCGTGGTTTACCTCGATGATATACTCATCTACTCCAAGAACGAGGAAGAACATGCCGAACATCTAAGGCTAGTGTTGAAGAAACTTCGAGAGCATCGCCTTTATGCCAAATTTTCTAAATGTGAATTCTGGTTGCCAGAAGTGACCTATTTGGGTCATGTAATATCTGGTAAAGGTATTGCTGTTAACCCTGAGCCAGTTCAAGCCGTCCTTAATTGGACTCCCCCTTAATCGGTCAAGCAAGTTCGGAGTTTTCTAGGCTTAGCGAGCTATTGTCGTCGCTTTGTCGAGAACTTCTCCAAGGTTGCTAAACCTCTAACCGAACTCCTCAAGAAAGATAAGAAGTTCGAGTGGACTCCACAATGTGAGCATAGCTTTCAGGAACTGAAAAGACGCCTGACTTCTGCTCCCGTACTGGTACCGCCAGACTTCTCCAAAGACTTTGTTATCTACTGCGACGCCTCGCGACAAGGACTAGGTTGCATTCTCATGCAAGATCGACACGTAATTGCCTACACTTCACGGCAATTGCACCCACATGAGGAGAATTATCCTACTCATGATCTAGAGCTTGCAGCCGTAGTCTATGCACTTAAGACCTGGCGGCATTACCTCCTCGGTAATCGTTGCGAAATATTCACTGATCACCAAAGTCTGAAGTACATTTTCACCCAACCGGATCTGAATCTCAGGCAAATACGTTGGGTTGAATTGATCACAGACTTCGACTTAGGAATAACCTACACCCCAGGGAAAGCCAACGTCATGGCTGATGCGCTAAGTCGTAAATCTTATTGTAACAATTTGATGTTACAACAAAGTCAACCGCTTCTCCATGAGGAATTTCGGAAGCTTAACCTTCACATTGTACCTCAAGGTTTTCTTTCCACCTTGGTAGCAAAACCTACTCTTACGGATCAAATCATCGCTGCCCAAAGGCGAGATAAGGGAATATCTAAAATCAAAGAGAACATCGCTAGCGGAGGTGCTAGTTGTTTCTCCACAAATGATCATGGTGTTGTGTACTTTGAGAACCGTCTAGTGGTTCCCAAGAACCAGCATCTACGGCAGTTGATCCTTAAGGAGGCTCATGAATCTCCTCTCGCTCTTCATCTCGGTAGTACTAAGATGTATCAGGACCTACGCCAGAGGTTCTGGTGGACTAGGATGAAGAGAGAAATTGCTCAGTATATTGCTAATTGCGACGTCTGTCGTCGTGTAAAAGCAGAGCATCAACGGCCTGCTGGCACCCTTCAACCCTTAGCTATTCCTGAATGGAAATGGGATAAAATTGGTATGGATTTCATTACCGGTTTTCCCAGGACCAAGAGAGGGAATAATGCTATTTTCGTCGTGGTCGATCGTCTTTCCAAAGTAGCCCATTTCTTACCTGTTTGTGAGAGTATAACCGCTAGTCAGCTGGCAGACTTATACATCTCCCGAATAGTGTCTCTCCATGGTGTTCCTTTGGAAATTGACTCGGATCGAGGAAGTCTTTTCACCTCTCGATTTTGGGAAAGTTTCCAGAATGCTATGGGAACCCGTCTCTCCTTTAGCACCGCTTTCCACCCTCAGTCAAGTGGTCAAGTGGAACGCGTCAACCAAATTCTAGAAGACATGCTTCGAGCCTCTGTTATCTCATTCGGGATGGACTGGGAGAAGTGCCTTCCATTTGCCGAATTCGCTTACAACAACAGCTATCAATCTAGCTTGGGTAAAGCCCCTTTTGAAGTTCTCTATGGACGATGGTGTCGAACACCCCTTAACTAGTCAGAGACCGGGGAAAGACAATTCTTTGGCCGGATATGATTCAGGAAGCAGAAGAACAAGTTCGTATCGTTCATGAAAAGTTGAAAACAGCCCAATCTCGTCAAAAGAGTCAATATGACCGAAAACATAAGGCTATGACTTTCGAGGTTGACGAGAAGGCTTATCTTCGGGTCACCCCTCTGAAGGGAACCCATCGTTTCGGTATCAAAGGCAAATTGGCTCCTCATTACATTGGACCTTTTCGCATTCTCGCCAAACGAGGAGAAGTTGCCTACCAGTTGGAACTACCTCCGCACCTCTCCAGAGTCCACGATGTCTTCCACGTTTCTCAACTCAGGCGTTGCTTCTCGGATCCTATCCGTGAAGTGGACCACGAAACGCTTGATCTCCAAGATAATCTTACATATCGAGAGTACCCCATTCGTATCCTCGATCAGGCCGAACGTACCACCCGACGTCATAATATCAAGTTTCTCAAAGTTCAATGGTCGCACCATTCGGAGGATGAAGCAACCTGGGAAAGGGAGGATCGTCTTCGACTTGAGTATCCCGCCTTCTTCCCGGAGGAACCCAAATCTCGGGACGAGATTCTTTTGAGTGGGGGTGAGTTGTCACACCCTAGCTAGTCATGCATTAGAGTGTTGCATCATGTTTACTCTTTCATCAGAAACTTGAAATGGGGATCTGTGAAACCCTCAGAATCATTTTGAAAATAACCCAAATAAAAATTTCTCCAAAAGGGTCCAAGAAAATGCTCATGTTGCTCTCTGAAAATATTGGACAGAGATAAAAATCAAACCAATATTTTTAAGAGCTCATAGGTATTTATTTCGGGCATTTGGAATTAATGCATAAATATTTGCATTGGAAATATATTAATTGTATATATTAATATATGTCCAAATATTATGCCAATTATAAAGCAGCTCTGAAATAATATATCTAGCTCCTGCAAAAATTGGCATAAGTTAAATAAATGATTTAATATATTATTTAAATCAAAACAAATGTCAGAAATTAGAAAACAGAAAATTAAATAACAGGAGGAGCTTACCTGGGCTCCTCCACTGTGCGGCCCAGCCAGCTGGCTGGCCCAGCCAGCAGGCGGCCCAGCCCGCCTCCCTCCTCTGTCGTCTTCGTCCTTGACAGAGGGAGGGGAGTGTGGCCGGCGCGCGCGCGCCACCGCGCCACGCCACCTGCTCGGCTGCCTGCCTGCCCTCCCCTCCTCGCTCGATGCCCCGGACGACGCCACGCCTCCCCCCTGCTCTCTCTCACTCTCCCTCAGTTCCTCCCTCCTCTCCCTCGCTCTCTCTCTCACACGGCCGAACACCACCCTCGCCGCCGTTCACCACAGCAGCCGTCTCCGGCCACCCCTCGCTCCCCCGACTAGCTCAGGAGCTCCACCTCGACCCCCTCTTCCTCCCCACCGCTCCACGGGTCTCCGGAAGCCCTGCATCGCCGCCTACGTCGCCGTTCCCCTCCTCGGCCACCGGAGGTCATCGCCGTCGATTCGCTGCACTCCGGCCGTCCCCGAGCCCGCTAACCATCCCTGCAGCTCCGCGTGAGCCACCGATTCGATTCCCCCTTGCCCCGTCGTCCCTAGCCTTCTGTAGCTGCCGCCCCCTTGAGCTCCGAAGCTCGACGCCGCCGGCGATGTCGCCGTCGTGGCCACGGTCACCGTAGCGCCCAACCGAGCACACTATCGTGCTCCACACCTCACTAGGAGCATGCAGCACGCACCAACACCTCCCCAAACGCCCTGCAACGCCGATTCCGACCGCACCCGAACTCCGGCCGCCGCTCACGAGCTCGCCGTCGACGGTACAGACCACCCCAGGCACGGCCACCACCACCGTTCGACACGCGGGAGCAAGGGCTCTCCAACGAGCCCAAGCACGGCCTCGTCCGTGCTCTGTAGCGCGATCCCGCATCGCGCCGCCGTCTCGGGCCTCGCCGGCGTCATGTCGCCGGTGGGTTTGACCCACTTTGACCACGGCAGGACCCCCTGAGTCCCTAACAGGTGGGCCCAGCCCTGTAGCTAATTAGGATTAGCGCTAACCACTGTTAGTTAACCCCCCTGACACTGACCAGTGGGCCCCAGCGCCACTAATCCCTAATTAGGATTAATTTAAACCTGTTAAACCCCCCTGTCACTGACGTGTGGCCCCCACACGTCAGGTTTGACCCCAGACAGCCGCAGTTGACCACTGACGTCATGCTGACGTCATGCTGGCGCAATAATTATATTTCTGGATTTAAATTAAATCAGGAAATTCCAGAATATTACTTAAACTTCAAAAATTCATAACTTTTATTCTGTAACTCCAAATTGGACAAATTATATATGAAAAATGATCAGAAAAATCCAATCTATCCATCTGTACTAGTTTCATGCATGATCAAACAAGTTAAATTGATGTTTTAAGCAGAACAAGGAAAAGCACCTTAAAAGGCCATGTTTGAGTTTGAAATTTGAATCTTTGATTCAAATTTGTTCAAACCCTTTTGGTTTTAGTTGCATTAGCCCAACACACTCATATTGCCATGTTTCATGCATGCATCATATTGTTGCACATTGTTTGGTGATGTTGTGTATCGATGTTCTTTGCGGCAGGTTCTGCCTCCAAGGAGTACCGTGATTACCCTAACGAAGAACCGTATCAGTGCATCGAACCATCAGGCAAGCAACCAACCATTTGATCATATCGATACAATCCCATGTTCTCGCTCCTGCTCTCTTTTACTGCATTAAGACAACGCGTTTCAAACTGCTGTGTGCTACGGTAGTTGAACCCATTTCCTCTGCATGACCTGTCATTGCCACAGTAACTAGATGAAACCCACTAGCATGTGTAGGAGTTGATTGAGCCATATGTATGTGTTGTTCCTACCTTGCTATGCCTGCTATGCTTAGAGTCGTGTCAGGTCTGGTTCATCTGGGTGATGGCTAGAGTGAAATGACTATGTCGGTAATGAGAGTGGTGTGGTGAACACGATTTGGTAAAGGTATCGATGAGAGGCCATGTAGGAGTACATGGTGGGTTGTTTCATTGAAGCCGACCTTAAGCACTGAGATCTGTATGTGTGATCTAAGATACAGCTACTACCATGCATTGGGCCCTGAAATATGACCCCGCTCGACTTCTTATTCACCCTAGCTCTCTGTCCAGGAGTTGCAAGTAGTTGCTGGTGTTTGTAGCCTACTGGAGGCCGTGGACAGCGCTGACCGTAGGGGTGGGCTGTGATGCGGTAGGTACGTGGCCGGGTGTACCGAATACCCGTTAGGTATCTCGGGAACCCTATTCACATCGTTCGGGGCCGTATGGGAAACCTCGGCCGGACTCCCTGCGGATGGAACCTGGATAGGCGATAAACCTGGACTAGAGGCTTAAGTGTTTAGGTAGGTCGTGGTCTACACCCACGTCGGCTTTCGCTTGAAGTCTGCCGAGCACATGTCGTGTGCAGACGCTAAGTGGTGGAAACATGTATGAAAAAGTACACCCCTGCAGGGTTATCATAATCTATTCGAATAGCCGCGTCCGCGGTAAAGGACTACTTGGTTGCCTATACAGTTCATAGACAAGTAAATGGAAACTGCTAAAAGCCTCAAGATAAGTGTGAGTGCCGAGGATGGCTCTTCCGTAGGAAGACGGAGGTGGATCCTCGGTAGTGTATTGAAGTGGTGAGTAGTGGACTCGTGTGCGCAAAACAATTTCAAGTTGGAGTATCGTAGGATAGCCTAGCCAAGAGTCAAAGCTGGCTTGCTGCAATAACTCCACCAACCCTTCTTGATAATATGCATGTATGTAGGATCTGATGTAAGTCTTGCTGAGTACCTTTGTACTCATGTTGCTATAATCTACATTTTTACAGAAGACGCTGCAACCCCTTCTGATGGGTTCTATGTAGACGTTGACATCAACGAGTAGGCTAAAGACCCAGGTGGTGACCCTGAGCTTGTGAAGGACCTTGTAGTATAGCTAGGCTTTCCAAGCCTCTTTTATTTTACTAGTTGTCTGTACTCAGACAAGTTACTTCCGCTGCTGGTTTGTATGACTGTATGACTTGTATGTTGGGTCGTGAGACCCGTACCTTTGTGTATGTTATGTATGGCTCCCTGAGCCTTAAATAAAGTACTTGTGTCGTAGAGTCATGTTGTGATGCTTCGTTGTATTTGCACATATCGAGCATATTGTGTGTATGATTGAAATGCTTGGTATGTGTGGGATCTGACTATCTAGTTGTTTATCTTTAGTAGCCTCTCTTACCGGGAAATGTCTCCTAGTGTTACCGCTGAGCCATGGTAGCTTGCTACTGCTCGGGAACACTTAGGCTGGCCGGCATGTGTCCTTCTTCGTTCCGGTGTCTGTCCCTTCGGGGAAATGTCACGCTTTGAGTACCGGAGTCCTGTTAGCCCGCTACAGCCCGGTTTACCGGAGTCCTGCTAGCCCAGTGCTACAGCCCGGACCCACTTGCTGATGACCGACACGTTCGAAGCTGGGTCATGGATGCCTGTCCCTGTAAGTCTGTGCCACTTTGGGTTTACGACTAGTCATGTCAGCCCGGGCTCCTTATCATATGGATGCTAGCGACACTATCATATACGTGAGCCAAAAGGCGCAAACGGTCCCGGGCAAAGGTAAGGCGACACCCGTGGGGATACCGTGCGTGAGGCCGCAAAGTGATATGAGGTGTTACCGGCTAGATCGATGTGACATCGAGTCGGGGTCCTGACAGTGTTGGTATAGAGGCCATGTAGGAGTACATGGTGGGTTGTCTCATTGAAGCCGTCCTCAGGAACTGAGTTCTGTGTTTGTGATCCATGATTCAGCTACTACCATACATTGGGCCCTGAAATATGACCCCGCTCGACTTCTTATTCACCCTAGTCCTCTGTCCAGGAGTTGCAAGTAGTTTCTGGTGTTTGTAGCTTACTGGAGGCCGTGGACAGCGCTGACCGTAGGGGTGGGCTGTGATGCGGTAGGTACGTGGCACGGTGTACCGGATGCCCGTTTGGTATCTCGGGAACCCTGTTCACATCGTTTGGGGCTGTGAGCGAAACTCCGGCCGGATCTCCTCATGGATGGAACCCGAATAGGCGATAAACCTGGACTAGAGACTTGAGTGTTTAGGTAGGTCGTGGTCTACACCCACGTCGACTTTCGCTTGAAGTCTGCCGAGCACATGTCGTGTGCAGACGCTAAGTGGTGGAAACATGTATGAAGAAGTACACCCCTGCAGGGTTAACATCATCTATTCGAATAGCCGTGTCCGCGGAAAAGGACTTCTGGGTTGCTTATATCAGTTCATAGACAAGTGAAAGTGGATACTCTAAAATACGCAAGATAAGCGTGAGTGCTATGGATGGCGTTCTCATAGGGAGACGGGAGCGGATCCATAGTGGTGTATTGATATGGTGAATATGTGGACTCGTGTGCGCCACCTCAAAAGAGTTACTTGCAGTCGTAGTTCAGGATAGCCACCGAGTCAAAGCTGGCTTGCTGCAGTCAAACTCCACCATCCCCTTTGTTGATAATGATGCATGTGTAGATAGATCTGATGTAAGTCTTGCTGGGTACATTTGTACTCACGTTTGCCTATTTTATGTTTTGCAGAGAGACTTCAGTCTCACTAGTAGTTCCGCTTGGACTTCGACGTTTAGCTTGATACCTCAGCTACGATCTTGTGCCCTCGGCAGGATCTGATAGATAGTCAGGCTTTTCAGCCTTTTCCATTTATAGACGTCTGTACTCAGACATGATAGCTTCCGCTTGTGCTTTGACTTGTATGCTCTGAGTGTTGGGTCATGAGACCCATGTTTGTAATATCTCGCTCCTCGGAGCCTAATGAATAAAGTACTTGTGTCGTAGAGTCATGTTGTGATGCTTCGTTGTATTTGCACATATCGAGCATATTGTGTGTATGATTGAAATGCTTGGTATGTGTGGGATCTGACTATCTAGTTGTTTATCTTTAGTAGCCTCTCTTACCGGGAAATGTCTCCTAGTGTTACCGCTGAGCCATGGTAGCTTGCTACTGCTCTGGAACACTTAGGCTGGCCGGCATGTGTCCTTCTTCGTTCCTGTGTCTGTCCCTTCGGGGAAATGTCACGCTTTGAGTACCGGAGTCCTGTTAGCCCGCTACAGCCCGGTTTACCGGAGTCCTGCTAGCCCAGTGCTACAGCCCGGACCCACTTGCTGATGACCGACCCGTTCGAAGCTGGGTCATGGATGCCTGTCCCTGTAAGTCTGTGCCACTTTGGGTTTACGACTAGTCATGTCAGCCCAGGCTCTTTATCATATGGATGCTAGCGACACTATCATATACGTGAGCCAAAATGCGCAAACGGTCCCGCGTAAAGGTAAGGCGACACCCGTGGGGATACCGTGCGTGAGGCCGCAAAGTGATATGAGGTGTTACCGGCTAGATCGATGTGACATCGAGTCGGGGTCCTGACAGCGGGGAGGGGGCATTTCCTCATGTGTCCCCCCTCTCTGTGAGGGGAATCTTCCTCGTCATCCTCGGATGACGAGTCTATCATGGCCTTGCGCCGGAGACCTTTTGTGGTCCCCGCGGTCGCCTTCTTGGAGCCTTCGGCCCCCTCAGTTGGGGCGGCCTTCCTCTTTCTCTCCTCCCCTTCGTGGGAGGACTGTGCCTCGTCATCCTCTGGCAAGGCATCTAAAGCGGCTTCGCGCTGGAGACCCTTCTTGGTCCCCCTAGCCTTCTTTTCGGCCTTTTTCTCCGGCACCTTGTAAGGCACCGAAACCAGCTTCTCCGTTAGGAGCGCGTCTGCTGGATCCTCAGGCAGCAGAGCCGTGTAGTCAATCCGCTCCGCCGTCTCCACCCAATCCTGTTTGGTCAGCATGGTGACTTAAGAATCCTCCCACAAATGTATTAGGGAAGGAACATCTTGTGATAGTCAGAGGACTTATCGGATTGGCAAGGCGCTTTGCGCTGAGTCCACGGTCCTCGGAAAGGGGGGAGGAACTTCGAACAGTACCCTCCAGACGTCTTTGTGCATCGTGTCGAAGAGTTCCAGCAGCATCTGGTGTTTGGCCGGATTGAACTCCCACATATCGAATGCCCGTCTTGGCACGGGAGAATCCGGCGAACGAGCATGACCTGGACCATGTTGACAAGCTTGATCTTCTTGTCCCTCATACTTTTGATGCAGGTCTCGAGTCCGGTCAGCTCCGTGGGTTCGCCCCAGGCCAGGCCTTTCTTTTCCCAAGAAGTGAGCCGCATGGGGATTCTGGATCTGAATTTGGGGGCCGCCACCCAGTTGGCGTCGCGCGGCTCGGTGATGTAGAACCACCCTGATTGCCACCCTTTCATGGTCTCCATGAAGGAGCCGTCAAGCCATGTAATATTGGGCATTCTGCCCACCATGGCGCCTCCGCACTCCACCTGTTGGCCGCTCACGATCTTCGGATTCACGCAGAAGATTTGCAACCATAGGCCGAAGTGAGGCTTGATGCGGAGGAAGGCCTCGCACACGACGATGAACGCCGAGATGTTAAGGATTAAATTCGGGGCTAGATCGTGAAAATCTAGCCCGTAGTAATACATGAGCCCGCAGACAAACGTGTGGAGTGAAAATCCTAGTCCACGGACGAAATGAGAGAGAAATAATACTCTCTCCCAAGACTTTGGGGTGGGGGTGATCTGTCCCTCTGCTGGAAGCCTGTGCGCGACGCTCGCGGCCAGGTATCCGACCGCCCGAAGCTTGGTAATGTCCTCCTCTGTGATAGAGGAGGCCATCCACTTGCCTCCCGCTCCGGACATGCTGCGGTCCTATGGAGAAGTGGAGAACTTCGGCGCTGGGGCTCGAGAGTGTGAGAACGGATGAGTGAAGGAGGAAGAAGGCGTGGGTGAAAACGGGAGATCCTTGTCCCTTTATAAAGGTGGTACAGAATATGTGCCTCCCCACTTGCCTCTCGAAATCACTTATTTTCCAAGCACCTCTATTGATGGCGCTCGTTGGGTTACCCATACCTGTATTGATGGAGATCCCGCGATAAGGGGACATGATCTCTACTTTGACAAGATGTGCCAAAGAAACCGCCTCGCGATGTCTGTGGGAGCTGGTTGTGAAAAAACGACTCGGATAAAAGCCGGGCCGTGGCATGTTGCCATGCTACGAAGAGCTGCCAGAAGATTAGATTCAAGGACTATTGTTCTCTCTACGGTGGTATATGAAATTTGTCTTGTAGAGCCGGACACGTTCCTTGTGTTCGGAATTTATCTTGGTGTATTCGGAGATGGAACCTGCCTCACAATGCCGAAGACAATCTACGCGCCGGACTCATCGTCAATGAAGCCTGGTTCAGGGGCTACTGAGGGAGTCCTGGATAAGGGGGTATCCGGACAGCCGGACTATGCACTTTGGCCGGACTGTTGGACTATGAAGATACAAGATTGAAGACTTCGTCCCGTAAGCTTGGCGATTCGGATGTAGATCTCCTTCTCTGTAACTCACTCTGTGTAACCCTAGCCCCCTCCGGTGTCTATATAAACCAGAGGGTTTAGTCCATAGGACACAACAACAAGTATACCATAGGCTAGCTTCTAGGGTTTAGCCTCTATGTTCTCGTGGTAGATCAACTCTTGTAATACTTGTCGGTGTTCTGGGAACGGGGGTCCCCAGACTTGCCTGCCTACGGCCTGCAGCGTGGCTAAAGGAGTGGCCCAGTACGACCCATCTTCATTAACTCAAGCTCAAGACCCTCGCGAGGGGCCAAGCCTCACGGGGCGGACGACAGGAAGCTTCCTCGGGAGTAGCCTCGTCAGGCTGGCTCGTGAGGAGGCAGAGAGATCAAGGCAGGGGTGCCTTGTGAGGTTCCCATGACGCAAGCCATGACGATCGAGGCCAGGCGGGCGCCGTCCTACGCAATGTCCTTGTTTCCCCTTTGGTGCAAAGGGAACAAGCACATGCCAAGGCATCAGGCAAAGGCTACCATTTCAGTGCAACAAGACCAAGACCAGCGGAACGGCAGGATGGCGGTCACCCTGGAGCCCAGGACAGTGTCATTGTCAGAGTCTTTGGCAGGCGAGGACCAACTTTAGTTAGGATAAGTGTACTAGATGTTCCCCTTCAAAATGGCCAATTGTTGGCGCCCTTCCCGCTCAATATTTGGGAAGAGGACCAAGGCCTCGTACTCTATAAATAGGGCTAGCCACCATAGTATAGAGGCATCTGGAATCGACCCCTCCAAAGGGACAACACCACCACAAGAACATCCCTCGCGAGGCTGTTCTACCCTTGTATTGTTCATCATCATCCCCAGAGGCAATCCACCACACCACACACTGGAGTAGGGTATTACACCACAATGGTGGCCTGAACCAGTATAAACCTTGCGTCCTTTGTGTTGTTCATCGTGTAGCCTAGATCCATTGCGAGGCGATGAGACGCGAGTTGGTAGAGGAGAGATCTTCGCGCGCACCCCAGAGTTCGAACCTCAAGGGTCAGGCGGAACCCGAAATCCAAAATTTGGCGCGCCAGGTAGGGGTGCGCCGGAATCGCATCTTCCGCCGTCTTGCGTTTCATCGTCCGTCGCATCCATGTCTGACGCTCGTCGAGCCCGTGCCGAACGCCGGGCTGCCCTCGCGGCCCATGTCGCCCAGACGGCCCCCGTTGGTGGGCCTTCCCGTCGTTCCTCGTCGGCTGACGCCCATGCCGCCACCGACCCGGCGGGGAACGAGCAGCAGGCGTCATCTCTGCATTCCTCGGCGCGGTGGGAAGGCTGCACCGCCACCCCGTTGTTCACTCCAGCAGGCTTGTCGTCGCCCGCCCGCTGCGCTCCTGCGGACACGCACGCCGCGTTGCTCCTGGCACGAGAGCTCCTACACTACCGTCCCGTCGACGACCTCTATGACGAGTGGCTCGCTCGCATCACCGAGCTTGTCAGCGCCGTAGGGGGCTCCCCTGCACCATCCCTCTCGCTGCATCGCCCTCCATCCTGCGCAGGCAACACAGCTCCAGAGGCGCCTCCGCCGCCTCCCCCTCAAGAAGGCGCCCTGGCTCCAAGGCGCGCGGCTCCTGGGCGGGACCCGCTGTGTCGAGCACCCGCGCAGCAAGAAAAGAGCTGCCAAGAGATCCCTCCTCCTCAGGAAGGTGCTCGCGTGCTCCCTGCACCGGCACATCATGACCGCGCTCCTGTTCTAGCTGAAAGCACAAGTGCTCCCTAGGTGGTTTTGGTAATTAATGTCAACATATCTCTTGTTGGACTAACACTTTTAACTAGTATGTTTCAGATAAGTTCAACTATGGAGTGGCATGGACTAAACGATGTGGAACTCCTTCAAGATGCTAAGGACAAAGGATTGGCTCAAGCTTCAAGATCAAGACTGCATTTTATGTTTTAGTGATCCAAGATCACATTGAGTCTATAGGAAAAGCCAATACTATCAAGAAGGGATGAGGTGTTGCTTAATGAGTTTCTTGCTCCACAGTGCTTAGTGATCTGCTCCAAAGCCCTCAACTACTTTCTCACATCCACATATGTTCTAAACCTAAAGACAACTCGGCCCCACCGATTCTTTCTATCCGACGCCACCGAGTTCAGATGTCATAGCCACTGCCACAAACCCTAGGCAAATCGGTCTCACCAATAGGGATCTCGGTCTCACCGAGATGGGATTGTAATCTCTCTATGTATGTCCATTATCAAAATCGGTCTTACCGAGTTTGAGCAATCGGTACTACCGAGATTACAATGCAAAATCTCTGGTTAACTTATTACGAAAATCGGTCCCACCAAGTTTGCCTGACCAACTCTCTCGTTAGCTTATTACCAAAATCGGTCTCACTGAGTTTGTGTAATGGGTATCACCGAGATTATGTTATGCCCTAACTCTAACCATATCGGTCCTACCGAGTTGCATTTCGGTCCCATCGAAAACCCTAAAGGTCACATTGTTTACTGAATCAGTCCGACTGAGTTTTTTAATTCGGTCCCACCGAGATTGGTAAATTGTGTGTAACGGTTAGATTTTGTGTGGAGGCTATATACACCCCTCCACCTCCTCTTCATTCATGGAGAGAGCCATCAGAACAAACCTACACTTCCAGCATCCTATTTCTGAGGGAGAACTACCTACTCATGTGTTGAGGCCAAGGTATTCCATTCCTACCATATCAATCTTGATCTCTAGCCTTCCCCAAGTTGCTTTCCACTCAAATCTTCTTTCCACCAGATCCAAATCCTATGAGAGAGAGTTGAGTGTTGGGGATACTATCATTTGAAGCACAAGAGCAAGGAGTCCATCATCAACACACCATTTGTTACTTCTTGGAGAGTGGTGTCTCCTAGATTGGCTAGGTGTCACTTGGGAGGCTCCGACAAGATTGTGGAGTTGGACCAAGGAGTTTGTAAGGGCAAGGAGATCGCCTACTTCGTGAACCGCTAGTGAGGCAAGTCCTTCGTGGGCGACGACCATGGTGGGATAGACAAGGTTGCTTCTTCGTGGCACCTTCTTGGGTGGAGCCCTCCATGGACTCGCGCAACCATTACCCTTCGTGGGTTGAAGTCTCCATCAACGTGGATGTATGATAGCACCACCTATCGGAACCACTGCTCAAAAAACACCGTGTCTCCAAATTGCGTTTGAAATCTCCAAACCCTTCCCTTTACATTCTTGCAAGTTGCATGCTTTACTTTCTGCTGCTCATATACTCTTTGCATGCTTGCTTGAATTGTGTGAAGATTGCTTGACTTGTGCTAAGATAGCTAAAATCTGCCAAAGACTAAAATTGGGAAAAGGCATAGTTTTTAATTGGTCAAGTAGTCTAATCACCCCCATCTAGACTTACTTCTCAAGATCCTACAAGTGGTATCAGAGCATTGGTCTCCATTGCTTTGGTTTAATCACCATTGGAGGAAGATGGATGAGTCTACTTTGGGGAGTCTTAAACATAGAGTGCCTATACTTGATGGAGAGTATTTTCATGAGTGGAAAAATGAGATGCTTGTAATTTTCAATCAATATCATTTGAACAAGTACATTGCTAGTCCTTGTGCACCTTATGTTGATCCTATGCATCCTACCCTTGATGAGTCGATTGACATGATTAGAAATGTTAGAACTATTAATCTTATCACTAGAGGCTTGTCTAGAAACTTGATTAGAAATCTGCCTACTCTTGAGTGTGCCTACACTATATGGAAGTTTCTTGAGGAACGATTTCCTAATTATTCCTTGAAAAATCTGGATGAAATTCTTCATAAGTCTATTGCCTTGAGTAAGATGAATTCCAATGATCCTATGTTTGGCAACTATCTATTTGAACTTACAAATCTTATGCGTGCCAAAGGAAATGTTGGAATTATTAGCGATATTATTTCCGAAGCTACTAGACTTCATAGAGGAGATTATTGTCAAACTCATACTAATGAATCACTCTCACTAGGAATTGATCCACCACATGACGATGTTGAACATGGATACTATGATGAGGATGATGATGATGACTTTGAACTTGATGATGCGATGAGACACTTTGGTCTTATGGCAAATCTTCGGGGATATATGGCAGGAGGAAAGGAATGGGTCCTTGACAGTGGATGTACCGATCACATGACCGGAGATAAAGACATGTTTCGTGAGCTTGCTGAAAATGATGGTCCTCGAAAGTATGTCACTTTTGGTGACAACTCAAAGCGTAAGGTGGTTGGCCTCGGTAAGGTGGACATCTCACATGATAGCTCCATTCAAAATGTTATACTCGTTGAATATCTTGGCTACAACTTACTTTCAGTATCTAGACTTGCTGATTTTGGTTTCAATGTCCTATTTACTAAAGTAGATTGCCAAGTGTTTCGTAGAGACAATCATAAAATGGTCTTTACCGGTATACATAGAGGTGATCTTTACATTGTTGATTTCACTAAAAAGGCTCAACCTAGAACTTGCTTCATTGCTAAATCCTCAAAAGGTTGGTTATGGCATAGACGACTAGGTCACGTTGGCATGAGAAACCTTGACAAGCTTATTAAAGGGAATCATATCCTTGGTGTTAACGATGTCATATTTGATAAGGATAGACTTTGCAGTGCTTGTCAAGCAGGTAAACAGGTTGGAGGAAGGCATCCCGTGCAGAACATCATGACCACAAGGAGGACACTTGAGCTACTTCATGTGGATCTCTTTGGTCCCAACGCTTACAAAAGTCTCGGTGGAAATTCTTTTGGTCTAGTTATAGTTGATGATTTTTCAAGATTTACGTGGGTGGTCTTTCTCGATGACAAATCACAGGTCCAAAAGATCTTCAAAAACTTCGCCAGGAAGGCCCAAAATCAGTTTGAAGTGAAGATCAAGAAGGTTTGTAGCAACAACGGAACGGAGTTCAAGAACGCAAATGTGGACACCTTTCTTAACGAAGAAGGGATTTCACATGAGTTCTCGGCTACGTACACACCTCAACAAAATGGAGTTTTTGAGAGGAAGAACCGGATGCTCATCGAAATGGCAAGAACGATGCTTGATGAGTACAAGACACCGAAGCACTTTTGGGCAGAAGCAGTTGAGACAGCTTGTCATGCAACCAATCGCTTGTATCTTCACAAGCTACTCAGCAAGACGGCATATGAGCTTCTCACCGGTAACAAACCCCAAGTTGGATACTTTTGAGTATTCGGATCAAAGTGCTACATTCTTGATAAGCATCGTCGTTCTAAATTTGCTCCTAAGTCTCATGAATGTTTCCTACTTGGTTATAGCTCAAACTCACACACTTACCGTGTCTACAACAATTTTACCCGAAAGGTTGAAGAAATGGTAGATGTGAAGTTTGATGAAACTAATGGCTCGCAAGTAGAGCAATTGCCAATTGATGTAGGAGACAAAGATCCCTCGGAAGCAATCCAAGACTTGTCTATTGGCAAGATTCGTCCAACGGAGGTGAAGGAGAGTACCTCGTCCGTTCAAGTGGAAGCTTCTACTTCACGACAAGATGAACCAAGAGTTGATACGGAATCATCCACAAGTGGGACACACCAAGATGAAGAAAACGAGGAAGTACATCAATAACATCAACAACCTCCTTCTCCACCATGACAAGAGAACGACAACGCCAATAATCAAGAAGGCCAAGAAGAAGAAGAACAAGATGAAGAAGTTGTTCAACCAAGACCCAAGAAAAAGCTTTCACGAGTTCCAGCAAGAATTTCTAAAGACCATCCCGTCGAGCAAATCTACAATGATATCCAAACCGGGAGAATCACTCGCTCTAAAACTCGTTTAGCTAACTTTTGTGAAAACTATTCATTCATCACTAGCATTGAACCTATGAAGGTCTAAGAAGCATTGGAAGTCTGGATTGGACAAATGCTATGCATGAAGAGCTACACAACTTTGAGAGAAATCAAGTTTGGACATTGGTTAAGAAGCCCGACAACAACCACAACATCATCGGTACCAAATGGGTGTTTCGCAACAAGCAAGATGAAGATGGACAAGTAGTTCACAACAAAGCACGTCTCGTTGCCCAAGGCTACACACAAGTCGAAGGTATGGACTATTGTGAGACTTATGCTCCCGTTGCTAGACTTGAATCCGTTCACATCTTACTTGCCTATGCTAATCACCATGATTGTACCAAATGGACATTAAAAGTGCTTCTCTAAATGGTGAAATAGAGGAGGAAGTTTATGTTAAGAAACCTCCCGGCTTTATCAATCCTAAGAAACCCAATCATGTCTATAAACTTTGCAAAGCTCTTTATGATCTTAAACAAGCTCCTAGAGCTTGGTATAAATGCTTAACCAAGTTCCTTATTGAATAAGGCTTTGAAATTGGGAAAATTGATTCTACACTTTTTACTAAAAGTGTTAATGAAGAGTTATTTGTATGCCAAATTTATGTTGATGATATTATATTTGGAACCACTAACCCTCATTTTAGTGAGAAGTTTGGAAAGCTAATGTTGGAGAAGTTTGAGATGTCTATGATGAGTGAACTCAAATTCTTTCTTGGGTTGCAAATCAAGAAAACTAAGGAAGGTACTTTTGTCTCTCAAACGAAGTACACTAAGGACTTATTCAAGAAGTTCAATATGCAAGAATGCAAAGGTATGTCTACACCCATGCCTACTAGTGGACATCTTGATTTGACCAAAGATGGTGAACCGGTTGATCAAAAGGTTTATCGCTCTATGATTGGTTCATTGTTATACCTATGTGCTTCACGTCCCGATATTATGCTAAGTGTGTGCATGTGTGCACGATATCAAGCTGCTCCTAAAGAATGTCATCTTAAGGCCATGAAAAGGATAGTGAGATACTTAATTCATACACCAAATTTTGGCATTTGGTATCCTAAGAGGGCCTCTTTCAATCTTGTTGGCTACTCCGACTCGGACTATGTCGGAGAAAAGGTTGATAGAAAATCCACTTCGGGTACTTGTCAATTTCTTGGTAGATCTCTTGTGTCTTGGTCTTCCAAGAAACAAAACTCGGTATCCTTATCCACCGCCGAAGCGGAATACATTGCCGCTGGTTCATGTTGTGCTCAATTACTTTGGATGACCCAAACTCTTAAATATTATGGGGTATATGTGAAACATGTTCCATTACTTTGTGACAATGAAAGTGCTATCAAAATTGCTCATAATCCTGTGCAACATTCTTGAACTAAGCATATTGAAGTTCGTCATCATTTCATTCGAGATCATGTTGCTAAGGGTGACATTAATCTTAAGCATGTTCGCACCGAAAAGAAATTAGCGGATATTTTCACTAAACCTCTTGATGAGAAAGTGTTTTGCAGGTTGAGAGGTGAATTGAACATCATTGATGCTTCAAACTTGGAGTAGAAACTCCATTGGACACATGCAAGACATGAGCTTATGACTAATCCTTGATATTTCTCTTATGATGATAATCTTATGTCTTGGATATATTTGCATCTTGCATGTTATCTAACCCATGTAGGTACTTGGTTGAATCAAATTCCATGAGATTGTAACCTACTCATATCTTACACCAAGTCTCTACACTATGGTGGTTGAAGACAAGGAAGCAAAATTCTTACACACATATCCTTTGACAAATTCTATGTTGAGCTTCATGATTGTCATTTTTGGATACACAAGTGCTCTTCCTTGCAAGAACTAACCCATGTAGGTAGATGAACTCAAATTCCAAGTGGTGCTCCCAACTCTTGATGAACTACATCAACCTTGAGCAACCCACGCAAGTTCAACTACATGATCAACACCACCACCCGAGGTATGTTATTCCATCTTAGAGAAGCTTTACTACGAGTCATGAGCTAAAGCAACTCGACAAGATGTGAATACATCAAGATGCTTAAACGAAAAATGGTAACCCCATTTTGATCTTAAACGATGAGTATGACCTATGATCAAGTGATCTCACTTGACTCCTAAGTCAATATACTCTAACATAGGTGACTTTCTCGCCGACCAATTCTAGATGAAGTTCTCTTGTGTTATTTTCTGTGCTTTTGCATTTGTCTCATGCATGGTTGTTTCCCCTTTCAAAAAAAACTTCATCTAGATTTCTTTCTTTTCTGTCTGTTCTGCATTTCCTGCACCCAATTCATTGCATATCGTTCAGTTAATTCCTTGCAAATCATTGTGAGATCTTACTAGTCTAGTGAGATGAGGTGACAAGTGCTTTATCTGCGATGAACTCGGTCTCACCAGTTTGTTATTTTCGGTCCAACCGAATCCTCTCGGTGCAACCGAATCATACCACTCGGTGCCACCAACTTCACAACAGGAAAAACATTTTGCCACTTATTCATCTTTACCTATGATCCAGCTCCACTCAATGAATCTTGTCCTCTACAAGCATCACATTTTTATCAGTGCTTTGTACTGTGCCTCAAGGATCAAACCCATTCACGACAAATTCCAGAAGACCCTTCTTGGAAATTGATGTCAAAGGGGGAGAGAGAGATCACATCAAAGCTTATCACTTCCAAAGGGAGAGAGAGTATCACTTCCACAGGGGGAGAAAGAGATCTCCAGGGGGCGAGAATACTCAAGGAGAGAGTAATTCTCAAGGATCCCAGATGCTTGGTGTTCAAGAGGAGAGATGCCACATGTCTTCTTGAGGGGAAAGACATGTTCATATGTGCTTATTTGCATTAGCTCTGTTCATTTGTTTCTTTGAGCTCGGATTTTCTGTTCCCTATCTTCTCCCAGTATCCCATGCTAGATTCAGAGGGAGCAAGACATCTAAGGGAAAGTAATCATTTAAATTCATTGCATATCTTTACCTTTGGGGACATGTCTAATCCTATGTGGTACTTAGTACTCACTCTATACATGTCATCCCAGTCTTGGTATTCTTGTGGTTTCTTCTGTTTGCTCTGGCTAGTAGATGTATCTGTATTGTCTAACCTTGTTTACGCAGGTTCACTCCATCCTAAGCCAACTCAAGACCACAAGGTAAGTATATGCATCACAATCATGTTTATGAGGAATTCTTGTTGATGTACATACTGTTTGCAAGAAGGACTCATGAGCAAGAAGGTATTTCTTTTAATATTCTTCGCTCTTATGCATATGGCCAAGATACATGTAACACATTGCCTACTCTATCATGGTTATGCTCTCACATGTTTCTATATTCCATATTCACATGATTGCATACATGTAGGGGAGCCTATGCTTGTTACATGTCTTTCCAAAGCTTTACTTGCTATTCTCTATATCTTTATCTAAAACTTTGATGTATGTTGCCATCAATTACAAAAAAGGGGGAGATTGAAAGCACAAGTGCTCCCTGGGTGGTTTTGGTAATTAATGTCAACATATCTCTTGTTGGACTAACACTTTTATCTAGTATGTTTCAGATCAGTTCAACTATGGAGTGGCATGGACTAAAGGATGTGGAACTCCTTCAAGATGCTAAGGACAAAGGATTGGCTCAAGCTTCAAGATCAAGACTCTGCATTTTATGTTTTAGTGATCCAAGATCACATTGAGTCTATAGGAAAAGCCAATACTATCAAGAAGGGATGAGGTGTTTCTTAATGAGTTTCTTGCTCCATAGTGCTTAGTGATATGCTCCAAAGCCCTCAACTACTTTCTCACATCCACATATGTTCTAAACCTAAAGTAAAACTCGGTCCCACCGATTCTTTCTATCCGGCGCCACCAAGTTCAGATGTCATAGCCACTGCCACAAACCCTAGGCAAATCAGTCTCACCGATAGGGATATCGGTCTCACCGAGATGGGATTGTTATCTCTCTGTGTATGTCCATTACAATGCAAACTCTCTGGTTAACTTATTACCAAAATCGGTCCCACCGATTTTGAGTAATCGGTTTCACCGAGATTACGTTATGCCCTAACCATAACCATATGGGTGCTACCGAGTTGCATTTCGGTCCCACCGAAAACCCTAACGGTCACATTGTTTACTGAATCGGTCCATCCAAGTTTTTCAATTCGGTCCCACCGAGATTGGTAAATTATGTGTAACGGTTAGATTTTGCGTGGAGGCTATATATACCCTTCCACCTCCTCTTCATTCATGGAGAGAGCCATCAGAACAAACCTACACTTCCAGCATCGTATTTCTGAGAGAGAACTACCTACTCATGTGTTGAGGCCAAGATATTCCATTCCTACCATATGAATCTTGATCTCTAGCCTTCCCCAAGTTGCTTTCCACTCAAATCTTCTTTCCACCAGATCCAAATCCTATGAGAGAGAGTTTAGTTTTGGGGAGACTATCATTTGAAGCACAAGAGCAAGGAGTTCATCATGAACACACCATTTGTTACTTCTTGGAGAGTGGTGTCTCCTAGATTGGCTAGGTGTCACTTGGGAGCCTCCGACAAGATTTTGGAGTTGAACCAAGGAGTTTGTAAGGGCAAGGAGATCGCCTACTTCGTGAAGATCTACCGCCAGTGAGGCAAGTCCTTCGTGGGCGACGGCCAAGGTGGGATAGACAAGGTTGCTTCTTCGTGGACCCTTCTTGGGTGGAGCCCTCCGTGGACTCGCGCAACCGTTACCCTTAGTGGGTTGAAGTCTCCATCAACGTGTATGTACGATAGTACCACCTATCGGAACCATGGCTCAAAAATCACCGTGTCTCCAAATTGCGTTTGAAATCTCCAAACCCTTCCATTTATATTCTTGCAAGTTGCATGCTTTACTTTCCGCTGCTCATATACTCTTTGCATGCTTGCTTGAATTGTGTGAAGATTGCTTGACTTGTGCTAAGATAGCTAAAATCTGCCAAGGACTAAAATTGGGAAAAGGCATAGTTTTTAATTGGTCAAGTAGTCTAATCACCCCCCTCTAGACTTACTTCTCAAGATCCTACACCAGCGCACCAAGACCCCACGCTGCTCCTGGCGGCAGCGCGTGGAGACCTCCAAGTTCAAGCCCTTCATCACAAAAGGCACCTTGTGGCCACTGCAGGCTGCCGTGCCTTCACCGCCGAGCTGCGCAGCGTGGCCTGGCCGGGCAAGTTCAAGCCAAATCTGCCTCCTCGCTACGACCGCACTGCTGACCCCACGGAGTTCCTCCAGCTCTACGAGTTGGGCATCGTGGCGGCCAACGGGGATGAAAAGGTCATGGCGAACTGGTTTCCCATGGCGCTCAAGGATGGCGCCCGTACATGGCTCCTCAACCTGCCTCCCAGCACGATCTCCTCTTGGGACGAGATGCGCACTCGCTTCATCGCCAACTTCCAGGGAACTCGTGACCGGCCCCCGGCCATGAGTGACCTGCGCTGCATCAAGCAACAGCCAGGAGAGACCCTGCAAAAGTACATCCAATGGTTCAACAATGCCCGCCTCAAGATCCCCAGGGTGACTAAGGAGGCCATCATCTTAGCCTTCTCCGATGGCATTCGAGACATCAAGATGAAGGAAGAGCTAGCAATCCACGAGGACCTGTGCACCTCTCTGGAGCTGCTCAACTTGGCAACCAAGTGCGCCAGGGCCGAGGAAGGATGCCTCTCCCTCCTCAAGCTTCCAGCTACTGATCCGTAGGAGAAGAAGCCCAAGACCGAGGACGTGAAGCGCAAGGGAGCAGTTGTGCTCGCAGCTGAGCCAGATACCAAGTGTGGTAGAGATCAGCTGGAGTCGTCCAAGGGAAGCCGGTACTGCGTGTACCATGACCTCCACACTCACAACACCAAGGAATGTCAAGAGCTCAGGGCCGTGCGAGAAGGACGAGGCGGCCAACGCCTCAAGCGCAACGATCGGGGCTATGGCCGCGGAGGAGGAAGAGGTGGAGGACGATGGGAAGACCGTGTCCCTCGCCAAGGGTGGCGTGACCGGCCTCGTGAGGATCGCTGGCAGGACCAGCGTCACGAGGGGGCCTGGAGGGACCAACCTCGTGAGGATCGCCCACAAGGCAACGCAGGACTCCCTCCTCTACCACCACCGCCAAGGAGAAATGAAGACCATCATCAGGACGAGGGGGCTCGGGGCTTCCAGGAGCCACGAGCTATCGCTTGCATCTTGGGTGGAGCTCAGGCTCCAGCCTCTCAGCGTATCTTCAAGCAGTTCGCTCGCGAGGTGAATGCAGTCCTCCCGAAGCTCGAGGCCTCATGCCCTCTCTGTTGGTCCACATGCGCCATCATGTTCAGCTCGGCGAATCAGCTCAAGTGCAGCCACAACCGGGTCCTCCCAATGCTCTGTTCCCCAGTCATCAGCAATGTCCAGGTCACCAGGACCCTCATCGATGGTGGAGCAGGACTCAATGTTCTGTCTGTCGAAACGTTCAACAATCTCCAAGTGTCGAATGATCAGCTTCAGCCAACCAAGCCTTTCTCAGGAGTCACTGATGGCTCTACCACCCCAATAGGGCAGGTCCGCCTCCCTATCACCTTCGAACAGTGCAAGAACTACCGCACAAAGCTCATTGACTTCGACGACACCCACATTCGCCTGCCATACAATGCCATCCTTGGGTATCCGGCCTTGGCCAAGTTCATGACAGTGAACCATCATGGATACAATGTCCTCAAGATGCCAGGAAGCGGTGGAGTCATCACGTTCCCCTATGAGGAAAAGGATGCACTGTGTTCTCTTGAGCATGCCTTCCAGGACGCAGCAATCGAAGACCCAGATCACAGGAGCGGGAGTCTCCCCGAGGCAGTCCCTAAGAAGAAGAAGACATCACCTGGTCTGAACCATCGGGAGGCAGGCCCCTCCAGTGGCATTGTGTCAGGATCCGCGCCCATTCAAGGGGCGCCTCCTTCTGTCGCATAGGAAGGCGCGCCCGGTGCCCTCCTCGGGCATGGCTCGGGGGCTTTCTACTGGAGGGCCACCGACTTTTCCAAGGTCACGAGGGAGGCGCTCGGGCACCACTTGGAGGCGTGATTCAAAGCACGTTTCCCTCAGGAAGGTACGAGGCAAGGAGGGCCAAACCCTCAGGAGTTCATCAGTGAGATCACTCAGGAGCTGCAGGAGCCAAGAATCATGCGCGGCAGCCGCCGCTTACTCGCCATAGCTCCCCATCCAGGCGAGGATGGTGGGCTGCGCGTCTGCATCGACGTACCAGGGCTCAACCGAGCCGCCTCTCAGGAGCGCCTCTGGCCCTCACGCGTGGGACGCTGCGAGGCTCCACCCCACAGGCATGTTTGCATGCCTTTCGGCCTGCCGAACACGGTTGCTGCTCGTCAGCATCTTCTGAGGAGCGTTCTGGAGGCTCAGGAGGCCAGGCACTGTGCAGTCCTGGCAGAGATGGAGATGGTCCTCGAGGAGCCTCCTGCGCTCCCGGAACCTCCCAGGCTCTTGGACCCGGGAACTCGTGAGGATCGGCTTCCACACCATGCTCCGTCCACTACTTCATCATTCCTTCATCTCCGACGTCATCGGGTGACATCTTTCAAGTTCCATTTCAACTCGAGGGCCGGGACCTGAGGACGTAGAGCGTTGGCATCTAACCAATTTTGCAGGATCACATTACAAACAAAGGCCCAGAGCTAGGCGCAACCCACCTCGAGGTAGGGCCTAATGAGTCCCACGCTGGCTCACGGGTGCCCGGATACACCTCGTCAAGCCCTACCGTGCCAGCCATGTGTCAGGGCGAGGCTGTACACACCCCGGGGGCTCCTCCCGGAGGCCCTCCCTCCCACGCACCAGTGGAAGCACCATGCTCCGCGCTGGTTGACGACACTGCCGAGGAGCGGCTATGCCCGTACACATACGAAAGCAGTATGCTCCGTGCTGGTGATAAACAACTGAGGGCGGCCCACAGCCGCATCAACCTCAGGGAGCCCAAAGCTCAGTGTACGGCCCTATCATAATGCCTGCCCTCGGGAGTGTCACGCGAGGGGGCTGGACACGGGGGCTACGTCCGGGCCATGCCCGAGCGCACGCCACCCAGCCAGGCCCCTCGGGCCTGGTTCGTCGCACGCCCCTCCCTGAGAGGAGCCAAGGTACGAAGGCCGTTTGAGCGTCAAGGGGGACTCCTGAGCATTGCGACTCAGGAGCCTAACTGGTCATGTAGCCCCTCACTCCTTGGTCCCGTCCTGGTTTCCGTTCGGGGCTAACGGCGGCTGAGGTATGCGCAGGGCCGGGCCCTGCCAACGTAGAACGACAGATCCACTCCTATGCCTCCCCTCCCTACTTGATGTTCGCGCGTCAAGGGGGACTCCTGAGCATCGCGACTCAGGAGCCTAACTGGTCACGTAGCCCCTCACTCCTTGGTCCCATCCTGGTTTCCGGTCGGGGCTCAACCTGGCAGTCGGGTCGGGTTTGGTTGGGTCGACCTCTACCAAACCCATGCCCTATAAGTAAATGGGCATAGGAGCAGACCCACGCCCATACCCATCGGGTAACCCGACCCAATGGGTTACCCATCAGGCGCAAGATACTATTTTCAATATAATTTACTTATATTCTGCCAAAACTCTTGGTAAACGATTCCTATTGTTGCGAACAGGATTTGGCGTTGTCTAACCCCAACCACACAAGCAAGCAGCGTGCAGCAGCTGTGTTTTATAGGCTCGCTGGTGGTTCCTTTCCCATAGCTGGGCGAGGTGGTACTAAACTATACCAGTGCATGCACCAGCAACGAGTGTATTGTATGGGCCACTTGCTAAATATTGTTGGGCCTGCATTCTTGAAACGTGAAAGAAGCGAACGTGAAGCTGGTTGTTTGGTGCCTAGGTTGGGGCCGTCTGCTTCTCTTTTGCCAATGAGAAACCCATAGCCTTGGTTCCATTTTGTTGGCATTTACCGGCCCATAGCCTTTTGCAAACTCTGAGTGATGCCTGGGTTGGGGCTGACGGTACAACTGTATGTACGTGTATATATCTATATGGCCCACATGTCATGCTAATCGGGTTGCCCATCGGGTAACCCATGGGTGTAGACCTGCACCCATGCCCTACCCACCACTAATCGGGTTGCCCATGGGTCGTGCCTATGGGCGAACATGACGACCCATACCCTACCCATTCGGGTCGGGTGCCCATGGGTGCACGTGCCCATGGGTCGGATTGCCAGGTTGAGTCGGGGCTAACGGCGTCTGAGGTATGTGCGGGGCCGGGCCCTGCCGACGTAGAACACAAGCAAATAGGAAGGAAAAACGCAAATCCTAAGGAATTCAAAAGAAAATATTACAGTCCATAGGTTGTCTTCACAACGCCAAACACAAGTTTAAATGCCTCCATGAGGCATGATGCATGTTGCAGGAACCAAAACATGACAGAAGCCGTGAAGGGATCACTTTCCGGCGACACCGTCGCTTGTGGTGAGGCCGCGCTGGGCGGCTCCACCTCCCAAAGATGCAGAGCTGGCAGCATCTCACCCGGACCTAGTGCTGAAGGCGCGGAACCTTGCCAGTAAGGCCTCAGCTTGGCCCTTCACAGCCTCAGCAGCGGCAGCGGCAAGCTCGTCGCTCACAGGTTCCAGCAGTCTATCAAGGTCGACATTGGGGTTGCGAAGATAGACGTGGATGAGGACACGCATTAGCGCCGCAAAAGAAAGGACACGCGCCTCGGCCTCCGCCGTGGGGCCAAGGCCATCTGCGACATCTTCAAGTGCGCGGACCAGGAAGCGAAGCAGCTTGGCGGGGCCATCCTCGGCGCCAGCTAGCGGCTTTTCCAGGCCACCATACTTCGGCGCCGCCCACCTAACAAATAGACCCCTTCTGGGATCAGGGGACGAGGCAGAAATATTTCCTCCATAAATCTAAATGGGCCTCGCAGCCTAGGAACAGCTCGCAAAGGGCAACAAAACCCGCAATATTTAAAATGGAGCCTGGCGTGAGGTTGTGTAGTTGGAGACCGTAGTACTCCAGAAGACCTCTGAGGAAGGGGTGGATTGGAAATCTCACGCCCCTCAGCAAAAAGGAAACAAAGCACACCCGCTCCCTTGGATTGGGATTGGGGAATTTCTCCTCCAGGGCTTCGCCATTGTAGGTGGTTAATCCCGCTCAAACGGGGACCAGATCCGATGGAGGGAGATATCCCTGCACCTGCAGCGTGGCCAATTAAGCGTGGGACACCGAGCAGCTCTCCGAGTCGCCTTATTGAGGGCCTTGGGGACGTGAGGAATAACAAGGAGCATTGACCATCTTTGGATGGTTTCTTGTGGCGAGCCCTAAGGATTTCCGTCTGGTGAGGAATGGAATCTGAGATTCGATCTCTCTCTTATAAAGCGCCTTATCAGCATGGTCAAGGGGGGTATTTGTAAAAATGCCTAGACCCTTTGTATTCATCTAGCATGTGGAAGCTGAGGCGATGGCGGCACAGAAGCTGGAGAGAACGATATTTAATGCAAAAGCCAAACTACATGAAGCACAATAGGGAACTTACCTTGCAAAGGCCGAAGACATGAAGCCGGATACAACATCGTCATTGAAGGAAAGTTCGGGGGCTACTAAGGGAGTCCTAGATTATGGGGTCCTCGGGGAGCCGGCCTATGTGACATGGGCCGGACTAATGGGCCACAGAGATACAAGAACAGAAGGCCTCCTCCCGTGTCCGGATGGGACTCTCCTTTGCGTGGATGGCAAGCCTGGCATCCGGATGTATAGTTTCCTTCCTTTGTAAACCGGCTTGGAACACCCCTAGTCCTCTCCGGTGTCTATATAAACCAGAGGGTTTAGTCCATAGGGACAATCACAATCATATAGGCTAGACATCTAGGGTTTAGCCATTATGATCTCGTGGTAGATCAACTCTTGTAACCCCCATATTCATCATAGTCAATCAAGCACGAAGAAGGGTATTACCTCCATTAAGAGGGCTCAGACCTGGGTAAACATCGTGTCCCTTGCCTCCTTGTTACCATCGATCCTTAGGCGCACAGTTCGTGACCCGCTACCCGAGATCTGCCGGTTTTGACACCGACAGCAAGCATTCAAACTACTTAGAACTCTAAGAATTCAACATGCAAGCTCATCTACAGCAGCGCCAAGAGTAGCTAATTATTCTAAATATAAACCACTAAAACAAAAACTAATTGGACACATGTAGGAGTCACATACCAAGCAACAAATCCCCGAAACAGTTCCCGAAATGGAGCTTCGAGCAAAGAGATCGAAATCCACGGTCTCAGGAGCAAGAACACGAGAGAGAGAGTGGTAGTGATTTTTTTCTGTGTGAACGGAGTGGTGTGGGAGGAAGAAGTAAGTGAGGGGGCCCACCAGGTGGGCAGCACCCACAAGGGCGTGCCTGGGGGTGCTGGCACTACCAAAAAAAGACACATCCGTGACATTTTGGGCCGAACGAATTTTTTTTCTGTCATACATATGACACTTCTATGACAATAATTGTGACAAAACCCGGTATCATCATAGATGTGGTGGGCTCCTACTTCTATGACAAAAAATCATGATAGAAAATTGGCTTTTCGTCCTGGGCGGGACGGAGACGCAGCTGCATGACATTCTTTGGGCCATCCATGACGGAAAAAACCGTGGTAGAAGCGAGGGGGAGGAAAATTTCGGGGTGTTGCCGGTTACGGTGGGAGGTAGGGGGCCGAGCGATGCGCGTTTCTCTCGTACACGTATGCGCGTGTGCGCGAGGCGTTGGCTCTAACTGAACCCGAGCAAGGCGTTGGGCTCTAACTGAACCCAAGCGATTGCACTGCAGGCTACGCATTACTGAACCCGAGCGATCGATCGATGGCTGTTAACTAAACCCGATGGAGCGATTCCTTCGCTACTGCTGCTAACT
>NC_041391.1:184550210-184555841 GCF_002162155.2 Triticum dicoccoides | reverse complement strand
GAGGTCCGTTTCCTCCGTTTTGCGGTACACCACACCCCTCCCGATCAACAGGAACCCCGTTTCGACCGTAGGAGGTCCGTTTCCTCCGTTTTGCGGTACGCCACACCCCTCCCGATCAACAGGACCCCATTCCGAACGTGGCCGGTCGAACACAAGGTCGTTTCCTCCATTCTGCAATACACCAGGCCTCGTTTCCATCGCATGTTCCGTCCAATCCGGTTGGCTCCCACGCGTTCCGTTGCCTCTCGATGAACACGAAGCATTCCGTTGCCTCCCCATGAACAAGACGCATTCCGTTGCCTCCCCATGAACACAACGACGACTCTGTTTCTCCGTTCCGACCCAGCCATGTACGTATGCGTGAGTAGGCATTCGAGACCCTGCCTGTATGTATGTACGTGGTCGTATTTTCTTTCTTGCATCCTCGCCGCTGTACGTACATGTACATGCTACGTGCGCGCCTCTACTACGACACGTGCGCGCCTCTACATCGACCAGTATGTACGTACACGTTCGTGACCAGAATGACAATGCTACATACGCTTTGACCAGGTGGGTCCCGACTGTCAGGCACTTCCTTGCCTGCGAAGATGTAGCTGGTGGGTCCCAGTAGTCAGGGGGGAGAATCGTTTTTTTTGCCCGAATGCACTTCCTTGCGTGCAAAGATGTAGCTGGTGGGTACCAGTAGTCAGGGGGCCGAATCGTTTTTTTTGCCCGGACACACTTCCTTGCGTGCGAAGATGTAGCTGGTGGGTCCCAGCAGTCAGGGGAAACATTATTTATGCGAAATATGGTGGCCCGTCCGATGGGTCCCCGCTGTCAGGTGGAGGAATAATTATTTTGCGCGTAATAAGGAGGCACTTCCTTGCGGCCACCGTGGACCTAGCTGTCAGCCTCTCCATGCACATTACTCTTCCGATGGAAGTCGGTCGTTGACCACATTGACCACGCCATGCCGAGGGCACCACGGCGGTGGACGACGGCGAGGCCTAGGAAGGGGACGACGCGGAGCCGGGGAAGACGCAGAAGTGGATGCCCACGCGAAGAGGAGTACGAGGGTGAGGCTGTCGTCGCCGCAGAATAACAGGGGGTGTGGGTGAGTAGAGGGATGGCCTGGCCAGCGGTGGGAGTAGTAGGGGGCGGTGAGGCCTCCGCGGCATCACAGCTGGCCACGGGAGGCAGGAGCATGCGGCATGACCGGCGCTGCTTTAGGCGGCTGAAGCACGAAGACCAGAGGTTGAAGAAGCACTACGGCCGTTGGATGGACATCGTACGGTCACTGGAGCTAGATTCATTCATATTGACTAAGTTGACAAACCCTCCGTCCCCATAAACTTAGTAGGCCCACAAGTCAGCCTCCCACCAAGGTGAGTCCCAGCTAGCAGGGAGAGTATTCATTTTTTTGTGTGTAATAAGGAGGCATTTCCGGTGGGTCCGAGCTAACAGCGAAGGGAACATTTTTTTCGCGAAATACAGAGACCCTTCCGGTGGGTCCCAGCTATCAGGTGGAGGAATCATTATTTTGCGCGTAATAAGGAGGCATTTTCCTGTGTGGACCCCTACTGTTAGCCTCTTCCGACGGCTGTTGTTTGTTGACCATGTTGACCTTGCCGCGCCGAGAGCACAAACACGATGGACGAGGGCGGGCCCCAGGAAGAGAAGCACCCAGAGCCGGCGAAGCCACCGTAGTGGATGCCCACGCTGAGGGGAGAACGAGCGCTAACTGGTCGGCTGTGGGGTGAGGCTGACGTCGCCGGAAAATAACAGGATGTGTGGGTGGTTAGAGGGATGGCGTGGCGACAGCACAACCAACCAGGGGAGGAGGGAGCAGGCAGTCCCGCCGGCGCTGATTTGGGCGGTGGAGCAGGAAGATCAGAGATTGAAGAAGCACGGTGGCCGTTGGATGGACATCCAACAGTCACTGTGATGTGGACCAGATCATAACCAAGGCATGCAAGAGTGAGGTTAATGCTAGCACAAATGCTGAACCATTAGAGCATCCAAAGGAAGACAAGGGCAAAACCATTATCTTAGTTGGGAAGCTTCTGGTGCCTATTTTGGGAGAAATGACACATCAGATTTCCAGCTGCAACTTCCCACCTAAACCTAATTAATTCTGGAAGTCTCTAGCACCTTATAGAGGCTGGAAAATATGGTCTTAGAAGTCATCTTTCATTAAAAAAACGGTGCATCATTTGAGGTCTTGAGTCAAAAGTTGTGCAAGTTTCCACGCAAGCTGTCGAGGAATTTATTACAGCGCGAGGCTCAACAAGTTTGCTCCTGCTACAGCTTGGGGCTCACGAATTTATCCTTCTTTTTGAGTTGTTTTCACACCTAACTAGTGGGTGCTTCTAGTATAAATACTCCCGAGCTGTTCCATGTGAAGGGGGATGAGATTTCTGAGTTTATGTTTGTAGACAGCCGGTGAGGTTGTGTTGTGCTGTGAGCACTAGTATCATTGAGTGTTAGCTCGTGTGTGTGGATTGGAGGGCCTGTCCTCAATTCATATAGGATCCTTGTGGTTCCCTCTTCTGATTCTTCATAGGTTCACAAGCTTCATGGTTTGGGTTGCATCCTTGTAAACCAAGCTAATTATCCGCTGCAATTTATCTGAGAGTGTTTCCTCTTGTTCTTGCCACTTGAGAGAAACAAAGTTTGTTGAAACAAGTATCGAGTGAGTTTGTTACTGCTCCTTGTGAGTTCTTTGGCACCGTGAAAGATCGTTTCCGAGGCGTCCCGTATCACACTGTTGTGTGTTGACTAAGTTGACAAAGCCTTGCGTACGCGTCAAAAAATTTTTTAGGACAGCGTCATCGTCAACCTAGTACGCCCAGAAGTCAGCCTCCAAATCTGTGGAAAACAGCATACAACCCATAGCCATTATTTTCAATAATTTACAGCCCATTTGCTAATTCTTAAGGATATTTGAAGCCCATATTCTTTTTATTAGCATTACAGACCATATATAATGGGCACTGCTAAAAAATTCAACGAAATTTTGCATATTTGGTGGGGTCCGAACTCTTTTAATCACGAAATTTCGAGTCACGCTAAAAATAGTTTTCAAAAAAAATAAAATTCAAAAAACAATTCTCCGCAAAAAAATGAATGAAATTTAGAATCTTAACTAGCAAGATGCCCATTCGTTGCACGGAACATGAAGATGCATTTGTATGAGTAGTTTATCTTGTGGGTGAAAAGATGATATTTTAATGTAATTGGCAGTTGGCTTTGGTTTTTATTAGAGTAGAGAGTAGAGAAATCCTAAAAAATGATATTTTAATGCAATTGTCGGTTGGCTTTGGTTTAAAAATTTACAGCCCATTTCTTACAACTTATAGCCCATTTTCTGGGGAAGCCCATTTCTTATCCCTCCTCGTCTTGAAAGATTTGCAGCCCAGCAGGGCTGAGAAAAGCAAGTAGGCCTTGGTTTTGGTATTCTCTAAAAAAAGAACTGGGCTAGCCAATTTTAGAAAGAAAAAAATATCAACTGGGCTCGTCATGTGCTTAATAAAAGCGTAAGCGTGGGCTAGACGGGCCACAGCCCCCGCACAGCGCGCAGTTGAGCTCCGTCTCTGAAACTGAAAAACAACTGGGCGAGCTGCTGGGTCCCTGGTGTTATCCGCTCATTGTGTAATTTTCTCATTTATTGACTACATTGACAATGGCGTGGAACCTAGTTGTCAAACAATTAGGAGGAAGTATTGTTTTGGCTTGTAATAACGAGGCACCTGCTTGCGAAATGCAATGACCCTGGTGGGTCCCTACTGTCAGCCTCTCCACATACAGTCATCTCCTGATTCCTCTTGGTTGTTGACCATGTTGACAACACCAGACAGCGGCGAGCACAGTGAGCTAACCAAGGCGGAGAACGACGGCAAGGCCTCGGACGGGAACGAACAGCAGCCATGGAAGATGCGGCAGTGTAGTGGCAGGTGGAGGGAAGTACGAGGGCAACAACATGCAAGTCAAGCATACGAATGGTACAGAAAGCCCAAGGATTAATTATTCATCAAATTTTTAGACAAAACCCAGATTGAACATGACAGTAACATCTAACCCAACCACTCTTTTTTGCAGTCACAAACAAATGGATCGGTCTGATCCATAAAATCAACATCCTGTGCAAAAAAAATATTTCAGGATGTCTACAACTTGTTGTAAATAGAAGCCGAGCATGTTTAGAAGCCCATTTGTCCACCTGAAACTTCTTTTTTTTGCTGTTCAACATGTTCATCCGTGAGAAATCTCTTGCTGTAAAAATTAAGCCTCATGGACAATAGTAACCTCGCATTCAACAGGAAGAATGTGAAAAAGCTTCCGTTTGCCTGGTTGGATGCATATCGTCCCATCGTTATTGTCCTCAAACGATTGTCATGAGAACTGAGAAAATTCTTGTGCTTATTACACCAACGATTGGTTATATGTTTTTCTCCATGTGATTCTGCCTAAGTAGACATGAAGATTGAAAACAGTTAAGGTCTGAAAAAAGAGTATGTCGAAAGAACAACAGCTGAACAGTTAATTCTAGTACAATATATACGGGCTTTCAATGTGCATGAAATCATGACCTCTATGTATAAATTCTCCAGAGATCGACAGCATCGCAGCAAGCCAATAATTATGTCCAGATCAAAACTATACATTCTGATATATATGATCTTAACAGAATCCAGCAGCATTGATAGGCTATCAATGGACGAACTCTTCATTGAGCATATAACATAATATTAGTACCCAAAGTGTACTCCAAGATGATATAAAACTTATGCGCACAAATGAAAAATGCAGCATATGATTACAAATGTGTAGATGATAATATACGGTACCTGAAAAGGTGAGGAGCCAAACACCAACTCCTTGTGATTATTAAACGGGTCACGAATTACACCCAAGGTCTCCAGTTTGGGCGCAGAGACGACAATTATTTTCTGAAGGTGTATAACAATTATCAAGGAGCAACCTTTCAAGTGAAGGGGCATCTTCAATAATGAGATGCTGTCCTTCAAAACAAATTCCAATGCTTTTAAGGTGAAGCGACTTTATTTGGAGACAACTAATACCGATTTCTATTCCCAAAACAATCAGCAAGCGCTCCAGGGCAGGGCAACTGGAGTGGATGATGCTGTGCAGTGAGGCCTCTGACAGATAAACCACCACAAGCGAAAGTTTTTTTAGCAGTGGGAGTCGAAGCATTTGTACCAGATCGTCTGGTAGATGGCACCGGGCGAAGGTGGCGGTGTGGAGAGAGGAGGAAAACTGCGAGATGGACAACGGTGGTGTGGGCATGAATTCTTGGTATGTTCGTGGTATGGAACTTTCGTGGTAATGGTAGAACTCAAACTGCTGGAGTTTTCCGAATTTAGGGGATGTCAGCCAAGCATTCACCTTGGCGGTGTGGACAGCAGGTAGCTTGTCGGGATGTAGAGGCATTGAACGGGGCCCTGCTGGTGAGAAGAGACAATGGCTCTAATGAGATCAAATTCGAAGGACAGATATCTGACGACATTCAAGATTGAGGGGCACGGTGCGCCATAGAGGGCACCACCGAGTTGAGAGGACTTGTGTCCGGCAGCAATCCTTGGTGGGGAGAAGCGAGATGATCTCCTCAAGGATGACGTCGGGAGATCG
>NC_041391.1:184536830-184550004 GCF_002162155.2 Triticum dicoccoides | reverse complement strand
GGGTTTGAGAAGAATAGCCAGAGACGAGCCTAGTGGCAGTGCGAGTGGGGAAGAAGGAGGGCTGGGGATTTCTGTAGGAGTGGAAGAAGAGGAGCAGGCGTTTTCTGTACGAGTGAGGAAGAAGGTGAGCGGGGTTTTCTGGACAAGTGAGGAAGATCAGGGAGCGGGGGGAATTGGGTGGGGAGACGGAAGCGGGAGAGCGATCTGTTCGTGTTTATAAGGCCTGCTGCACTAACTACTCGCTTTTTCCCAAGAACCGCTCTCTTCTTTTGCGTTGCTGCATGACTGCCCATGCATGCAGGATGCATGTGCCTGCCGGCCTCTGCATGCGCCTGGTTTGTTACTAGGCCTATTGAATAGGGTGGTTATGGAGTAAATTAAGGATATTTATTTTCTCTGTGTGCATCCACCAAATTAGAGGATGCGGTACTAGATGCAGACACTCACATTAAACTAACATTCAGAAGAACTAAAGTTCAGCATGTCTATGCATCTCAATGATTCACCTTACTATAACCAATATACAAAACTGTGAGAAGGTGTGGAAATAAAGAAAATCGGTCGATGCTTCTCTGAGCAAAGGGCCTCCCTACGCACGCATTAATTTCCTGGGCATGCTTGTTTCTTCTCAATATTGCGAGCACTTTGAGCATGTTGGCAACTCCACAGCTAGCTAGCTGCCTCATCTTGCAATTGATGCTGACACATTTGCAGCAAACACATGAGGCAATAGAGATGACTCAACATGGGTCTATATTGTGCAGTTCCCCTGATATGATATTCATTGTCCTGAATCTGAAAAGATAGGAAAACAATAGCTATACTTAAACGGTGTTGCAAAACAGTAGCACATATCAATAGCTCGGCATGACAAAACACGATAATCTGGACGAAGGGGATACTGACCTGCCTGAGGAAGATTACATATAATTTCATAAGTCCTTGGTTGATTTCCACCTTCGACTGCACTGCTTGTTTGCTCCTCCACACATGACAGGATCGTTCCGCACTGCATTCAGCAAGTCAACTTACGAATAAGCTAATTTCTTCTTGCGGTGGTCATTGTACTTAGTTACGAATGTAGGAATACCTGGAGCACCATGAGGTTAGCTGACAGCAGGTAGATGCAGCCATATAAATTTTGTGCGGTGCTACCAAAATTGAGGTTTGTATCCCTTCCCGTTATCAGAATTCTTCTTGAAGTTGGTAGAATGTGACGGCTTGTTCTTTGCATCAAACTTGCCTTTCCCCTGAGATTTGTTCTTGTTGTTTTGGGGCTAGTTGGGCTGGAAGTTCTTCTCGTGTACCATGTGGGCACTAGAAGCTCCCTTGACGACCCGAGCACATGTGTCTTTTGCTCTCGCCTTCTCCTCAAAATCAAGAGTGCTAATGAGATCCAAAACAGAAAAGTCATGTCTCTTGTTTTTCACAGAAGTAGCAAAATCTTTCCACGAAGGTGGAAGCTTGGCAATGATGGTCCCAGCAACAAATTTGTCCGCAACACACACTTAAAGTACTCAAGTTCCTTAGAGAGTGACTGTATCTCATGAGTCTACTGAACAACAGAGCGCTCATCAGTCATCTTGTAGTCACGGAATTGCTCCATGATGTATAACTCGTTGCCAGCGCCCGAGGGCCCAAACGTGGCCTCGAGCGCAGCCCACATGTCTTTGCCGCTGTCAAACAACATATACGAATCCACAATGGAATCGTCAAGAACACTCAGCAGGGCGACTTTGAAGAGTGTATCCATGTTCTGAAAAGCTTTCTGCTGTGTAGGATTAAAATCGCCCTCAGGCTTACCCTAGTGGCGTTATAGCAGTACATGATCTGAAACCAATATATTGCTCTTGTGCGCCACCTTTTATATTGCACCCCCTTAAAAGTAGGCGGCTTCAAAAGCGCAGCAAAACCACTCAGAGTAAATTTCCTGTGATCAGGTTTTTGGATTGGATTGTTGAATATATGAGCAATTTAGTATGAGATTTAATCCGAATCAGCAGTAAATACATCATGATGACAATTGCAAACATCAAAGTAATGATGCGGACTAAACCAGGAGGACAGAATCACATACTGTACAGCGGGAGCAGAACCGATGTGGTTGATGTTGTCACTCATGTCGTTGATGAAGAGGTTACCGAGGTCGGGGAAGAAGGCTGTCATTGAGGAAGTCATCGCTGGCAGCAGTCACAGGAGTGTGCTCCCCCAAAACCTGATCGTCCCTCTCCCATACAGGATCACGAAAGGCGGGGTTCGGAGGACTGCTGTCCCTTCTCGCGCTGCACGCCGGAAGGAGGGCTGGAGAAGAATTGCGTGGTGGCGCTAAGATCTGGAACAGTGTGAAACCATATGATACAGCGGCGACTAGGGTAGAGCATGTCAGGTCGGAGTATAATAATAGGCCTTTGGCCCCCAAACCCCACGTCCAAGTTAGTAATAGCTCAAAAAAGTCAATAATAGCCCCACCAAGGTTTGTATCAAAAAAATTTGGAGTAATTAAGGCGTCTGTTAGTCCCTTTAGTATAAATACAATATCATTAATAATGGCCCCACCTTTTGTCTCACAAAGTAGAGTATGTTGGAGTACAACCGGCTACACATTTACAATCCGCTTCTCTTCTCTCTCCTCTTCTCTCTCCTTCAACTAATCACAAATACTATATTTAAATCCTTATAGCCTACTTATGTCATCTAATTACAATACTTGCTCTAAAAGTTACTATCCACTGTGTAGTCTGAAATGCCGGGCGTGCAGCAGGCAGTGCCCTCGGTCGGCGCGCTGCTTCAACGGCGGAAGCAGTGAGAGGTCGCGTCGCCCTGACTTGCCATCAATGTGGAGCGGTGGGCTCAGCTGGCGCCGGGAGGGAAGCGCGCGCAGGAGGGGGGAGGGGTTTTTGTTGGGCCAAGAAGGTGAGAAGCCAACTTGGGATCGGTCCGGACGGGGAAATATCATGTGCTCCCGTACTTTGCATATGACACTAGTCTATGTTACTACTCCCTTCTTTTCGGTTTATAGAGATGTTTAGAGTAACATAGTAATATGTTACAGTACAAGTTACTCCCCACTATGACCAGCCTTGGCCTCTCCCAGTGCTCCACCATGTATAGCTGCTAAGCATGCCACGTAGGCATAAAAGATGATGTGGCACCAATAAACTAAGCATCTATGCATTGAACACTTGAGTTACTAAGACATTTAATGCACTTAGCACCTCATCTAAAGAGCATTAATAGTATAGCCAGCTGCTGGCTAGAAGCCTACAACCCATCTTACAGTCAACATGTACAAAGTGCCTACGAGCACGTGCTAGAGCTGGCTCTTCACGAAGGGCCCGCTTACCTTCTCTCTCCTCTTCTCTTTCCTCCAACTAAGCTCTATTGTTTATTCCTTATAGCCCGCTGACTCAGCTCTATTGTACTTGCTCCAAGCACATCTAAGCACTTGCTAGCAACCCCTTGACCGTGGACCTTGACTGTGTACGTCATCTTGTGTCTCATAATTTTCCTCGTCATCATCTGAGTCCTAGAAGATCTCACCCACATCATCATTAGCATGCAGCCGCCTAGATAGACAACATGCGCAGAAGGAGTAGAGGCGACTGGGGACGCACCACCACCACGTCGTGGGAACTCCGTATGTGCTCGTGTGCGTGCAGCGTGCGTGTTTTTCCATCGGTGCTAGCTCTAAGGCCGAGGCTGCGGTCGTCTTTGTCTCCAACTAGTAGTTGAGAAACGACGGCAAAGAGGTGCTGCAAGAGATGCGTATGCGCCATTGCGTGCGAGCTTCGCCGTAGCATGATGAACTGGACATCACCGCGGATGGCGGACGCCTCCATGCAGCCGAGTGTGTGCGCATGCATGTGTTATTCACGTGCATTTTGTGGCCGAGCGTGTGTGCATGCACGTCTTGTGTACGTGTGTTGTGTGCTCCATGCTGTGTGCGTATGTGCATGAGTTGGATCGGATGGAGTTAGTGCGTTGGCTTGTGTACATATTTTAGAGTGTAGATTCACTCATTTTGTTTCGTATGTAGTCCCTTATTGAAATATCTAAAAAGACTTATATTTGGGAACGGAGGGAGTATAAAACATCTTCAACTTAGGATCCTGATGTACCGTTTCTAGTGGTTAGCGAAAAGTTCATGTTCTTTTAGTTGTTTATAGATGGGCAGGCGGCAAAAAACAGGGGAAACGCGCAAGGTTCCTTGCAGACGCTCCACCGCGAGGTTCCTTGCTCCTCCTCGGTCGTCGGGAATCTATGCTCTTCAACTCTTTTCTTTTACGTGAGCTTTGTTCATCCTTTTCCCAACACACGAGACATCTAGCATCAAGGTGCATGTGTCATGCAAGAAAATGAAGATAATGAGATAAGCAGTGCGTAAGTGAGTCGTGCGGGGGAGGGGGGGAAGCGGGGGGAAACCCTTTTCCGTAAGTGAGTCGTGCACTTTGATGGCACCTACGCAATATTTTTTCTCCTCGATGGCACGTGAATGGCACGTGAATAGTGCATGTACTCAACGACGGAGCACGGGATGGTAGCAATGACATGGTCAGCCCTTTTTGGAGAGAGTACGTACTACTAGTAAATAACTTTGATATGTCCCATCAACTCGCAGAACGACGAGAAGCTTGATTATGCCTTCTCCCTCGCCAACGCATGCGCGGTGGCTCGCGGCACGAGGAGAAACTTTTGCTTACAAGCGGTGGACGTACATCAATTCATTTGGTGTCAGATTTCCAGAAGCACTACTGTAGAACCATCGACTTCCGGAAGAGGCGAAGAGCCAAGCACAAGGTCACCTACTAACCTTAGGCTAGGCGTAGTGGGAGTAACATAAGTAGAGGTACGTCCTTTTTTTATTCTTGAAACAACCACACGCGGATATCAAGGTGCTGGTTACGTAGAACAAATTTCATGCAGTCCGTGCTCAACCCTACTCTCTCTCTTCTCAGCCAGCCAGCAGACGCGCGGAGCCCATCATCTGTTTGCTCACATGCGGCCCCACATGTCAGTGAAAACACAAGAGGACCCACTAAACCTGCACATCTTTCACCTCGAGCTGGTGATGAAAAACAAATCCAAGAAAGATCTTCGGTGGCCGCTTTTGGAGTTACTCAAGAGTAGTAAGATTCTATTTACAGTTTAACCCAAGATGCACATCTTGTGGCTTCAACTACCACTCTATTTTCTTTCATGACATGACCTGGATGCTGGATGTCCCACGTGTCGGCAAAAGGAGGAAGAACCTGACCAAATCATCGGTTGTGCTCTCGGATTAGACTACTTGTGCTAACTTAAAAATTTATTGTGTACTCCCTCCGTTCCAAAATACTTGACTTCCATTTGTCCAAAAATGGATGTACCTATATACTAAAACATGTCTAGATACATATATATTTTGAAAAATAGAAGGCATGTATTGTGCAACGGAGGGAGTAGAATGGATGCAAGTTTTTTTATTAGGAAGAAGAGTACATCCATATATTGATAGAGCGCAATTTAGTAGATGTTCTATCACTTTTAGCTAGCACAGAGGCTATAGATGAGATTAGTGCACTTGTTGAATGTTGATACTCCTACTTGGTATGCGTGTTGCTGCTTAGACGCAGAGAAAAACGGGCCGGAGGGAGTACTAGAATAGAGGCTAGACATGAGACTAGATGCGAGGAAGCAACGTCTACTTCTTTACACTCGAAGAAGAAAGAAGCACGCAAGATCGAGCCTCCGCAGATCAACAATGAATGCATAGAGAAGGCACTAATCCAACTTACATGAGTAGTAAAATGTATTCTTGTGGTTCTTGTTTTCTTTGGTCTTGCTTTTCTAGTCAAAATTATCATTGGAGTTCGTGCAAAACAGAGGTCCGTTTGGGCTCGTGCATTGCAGTTCGCCTTACAAGTGGGACCGCAGTTAAGGAAACTAACTATCGGCAAACCCCCACCTCGCCCGCCGCGCGATGGCTGAGTTAGAGAAACGATGAGGTTGAAGAGATTGCTCTAGCACGGACTCCAAGAAATATGGTGTCAGATGGAAGTCGTGCTGGTGGCGTGTGCCGTACTCCTGGACATGAATGCTTGTTCTGGCCCATGCCACCCTACTACTCCTACTACTTACTATATAGTACTACTAGTATCGAGGATTCGAGGTGCTGGTTACGTAGTAGAGTACAATATGGCTACAGTAAAAACACCCGCACAACGCGCGAAGTATGTGAAGCTAGTACAAATAGTGTACTAGTATTGTTGATTGGCCTCATCGGATAACCTGTTGCGATGCACGTACAATTATGTATTCGGAAAATATTTTTTTGCCTCATCGCACCACTCACTCATAGAAGCGACTCGAAAGCCATTTATAAATTTAGTATGTTTATCACAGGCATATCATTTTATTACATACAACAGGTCATCAACCCACATCGACAACGAGGATACATTATAAATACTAAAGTTTTCACCACACAACAAATAACAAGCAATGAAATGAACTTCAACTCAACCATTTATTGGTGTTGGAAACGCTTGCTTTGAACCACAAGTGATTCTCTGGGACGGGCCATCCATTGTCGATCTGGAGACCAACGCAGGACTGATCATCCCGGCTCAAGCGGCCTACTATATCAGTACCAGGGTAGGGAACCACCCAAATGTCTGAGGTATAGACACATTTGCTTCTCATAAATGGTAGTAACATTGTGTCAACAACAGTTGGATCGCCTTTCACCATCATTGGATAGTTTTGTCCAAGGAAGAGCGAGTTTTCTCCAAGACTATCAATTCTGTACCAAGGAGAAGGAGTTGGCACTAGCACACTAGTATCCATCCCGAATACCATGCAACGGGTGTTGGAATAGGTCCGAAGAGTGCGACCATGGGAGACTACACCTGCTTCCTTAGCAGTAACATCATCAGTGGGCTGTATACACACAAGAAGAGGTGATCCATCAGAATTAGTTTCCAGGCGCCAAATAGTATATGGGCGCTGCTCGTCCTCATGCTTGTGATCATCACCATCGTCATCTCCCCCTTGGTTATAAAAATCTTCAAGCGTAGGTGGTGGAAAGTTCGCAGGACCTTGGAAAGACAAGAAGAAGGTTAATTAGTAAAGGGAAACTTGCTAACCCGCATGCATGTGGATGAAACAATTATAATTACGGTGGAAGACAAACGTACCGAAACAACGACTCCATGCAAAAACAGTGCCACGAGTGGTGGCAGCAAACACAAGGCCCTCGTATTCAATTGCATCACAGTACTCATCCGTGTACAGAAACTGATTTTTGAGCAATATCCATCGAGTCAAACCAGCAAGGACGACAACAAGCTTGTCGAAGATAGCAACAACTTCATAGTTGTTGTAATTCCAAGAGTGGTTGGGAACTCGATAAATTGCTATCTTTCGTAGAAGACAGTCACCATGATTGTATTTGAACGTGCGTACAATACCGGTGTGCTTAACCTCTGGGCAGTCTGCTGAGATTTTTGGAAGTGGAACCCGGTCACGAGTGTACACATTCACAAGTTCCCACTCGCAGTTGGACCCAATGTAAACAACCCAATCTCCATTTGCGCCTGCCCAAGCCTTGCCCTCAAGCGATGGCATCTTAACATCATACATATCATTATCAAGTGGCATCAACTTGCACAGGGCGAGGCCTCCGTCGTGACGGCGCCAGTAATCAGGGTCACGGCAAAGAAGATAGGGGGGATCAAACCGCTCCTTGACTCTTGGGTTCCTTGTAATGATGTTATTAGTTGAGTCAAGAATGGGCTTGAATGAACCTGCCATGCTAGCCGAGGTGATGATGTCGCACCGATCAATGAGTTCCTCCACCATGTCATCTTTCAGATCGGGGCAAGAATAACGGGGTCGTTTCCGTCCTGTTCCCTCCATGGAGAAGATGATCGAACAATGGCAGAAGAAAGGGTGAATGGATGAAGGAAAATGTTGGAGGGAGAGGAAGAGCGTGCGACATCAGTTCCAAATCGAGAGGGAAAGTCGAAGAGTCGATGGACGGTTGCCAGTTTGCCATGGTTCACGAAGGGGCGCCCCAGCCTACACGTCGGTTCGGAAATACTCCTACTACTCGTTGTCGTCTCATTGATATGTTGGAACAGGACCACATGTCAATGAAACATGGTGTGTAATTTCTCGTGCAAATTGCGATCTGGCCGCGTTGGCCCGAGGTGCCGCATTAGGTTTTTTTGAAACTTTGCCGCATTACTTATCGACCTTTATTTTTTTAAACATGCAATCTAAATGGATAGCTCCTGTGGTCATCACACGTGAGCGGATATAGTGATGGTTGATTCGCCCAAGCAACTTATTACTATGGGAATATGGGAGTACCAGCGGATTCAAGGAACAGAGAAATGATGGTTGCTTCGTCCGAGCAACTTACTGTGGCGAAGGTGGGGCTCTGTGATTTGACTGCTCACTAGTCATTACTACTGCGGCGCAACGACCGGGGTGAATCTTTCCCTGAAGTTGTGTTGTGCACTCAATATTGCTGCATGGCAGGTGGAGCCGGATGAAGGATGTCCAACATGTCGGCGAAACGAAGTTGAATTGTTTCTGGCATTGCTCTCAATCCTTCAGGATTTGTTTATATGTATGCATAATTTTGATGAAATTGTAATGTGATGCTATGAAGGTTTCAACTCTGGTTCCCGCAGGAAAAAAAGGTTTCAACTTAGGATTCATGTGTCTTCCCTCGAGATTATCTCGTTACAACATTCCATCAAATACAAATGAAACTACCATGGCTAATGCATCTCAATGGTTCGCAGATCAGCGCCAATATTCACATCACAACTGAAGACAAAGTTGTGAGAAGGTGTACAAATAAAGAAAAAAATATAATTGATCGATGTTGTTCATAGGCATGGCTCCATTTCCTTGGCACAATGTTCATTGCTTGGTAGCTAGTTTCACCCAGCTCTGTAGCCAAAAAAGAGGTGTATGAAGGACACCACAATTCGATCATTTTGTGCACCTCCACTAAAATCGGGCGGACCATCCCTGTTTGCAAAGATATCCAGTCAGTGTGATTACAATAATAGTGGAACTAGATGATGAAACATAACACACACAAATAGAAGCCGATCACCTCTACGCTCTCTCTTTAGGACTAACTTCTTGTTGGAGAAGATTAGGCACGGAGTTGGATGAGGAGGATAGCAAAACCAATCTCCCTTTCCACAGTCCCACAGAAATGTAAAAACGTTGGCCGTGTGATATTTTGGCGGAACTGCACAAAACACTCTTCAGAAAAGTGATTTGTGCAGTTCACCAAAAGGTCGCAATAGCAACGAGGTGAAAATGGATAGCCCTGTTTGCAAAACGAGGTCGAAAGGAAACAATTACTACCCAATAACACGAGTTGAATACACATACGCCGACAAAAAAGGAAGCATGTTCCATGTAAAAAGGGAAAGATTGCACATGGTGGTTTATCAAAAATGGTTTGAGGACGAGATTGCAAGATGGAAAGTATGCCGGCCGAGATACGATTTAAGCAAACAACTAAAGAGGATCCACATGCAGCAACGTGGGAAGATGGGCAGTGGAGCAAGGCCGGAGGAAGCTGTACCTGAGGGTCGTCGGGATGTTACTAGGAGGGCGCCGGCGGCCGGGATCTACCCATACTGCGGCAGCGAGCAAGTGGCGAAGGCCCTACCGCGCCGGAGCTTGGTCAGAGAGAACGGCGGGTACCGCAGATCAGGAGGAGCTGCCTCAACGCCGTCGAATGGAGAGTCGATGCACATCCTCCCTTTCCGCCGACGGACGGGATGCGGCCGGATCACTGACCAACGCTGAGAGAGAGAGGCCACGGCAGCCTTGTGTGAGATTGTGTGACGAGACTCACGAGAGACAAACCTATTTTTCCATTTTCCCCACGGTAATCGCTTTATATTCTAGGCGTGGTACCCGACCCTCCTTCGAGTAAACAACCGCTAAACGCGTCATATTATCATGTGGGCTGCCTTTTCGTACAGAAATGAACTCCACCGTGTACCCGCGCGGGTGTGGCCGGGAATGAGACGTGAGTACGTGCGTCCTGCGTGCACTTCTTCTTTAGGTGCAGGTACGTATGTGGGTGGGTGTGAGAGAGATGGTTTGTGCGAAACAAAGGCAATGTGTTGATGATATCTCAATCTGAAAACATAACATATGCAATGTGTGTGAAACGGAGTCATGGATGTGAGATATCGATAGAACTGAAAACAGGGATGAAGTGTGTGGTTGCGCGATCGATAAAGAGTGCCATCAAATTTGTGTTTGCCCACATCAAAGATACAGGGTGGCTGGCCTACTAGAATTTGAGAGGGCAGAGGTGCAGTTCTTCTCCGTAGCATGGATACCTACCTGCAATACTTGACTATCGGGGTGTGTGTGGGGGGTAGAGACCTGTCGACTAGTATATGTGTGGGGAAGGAGAGAGACTTAGCTATGTATTGAGGGAGATCGATCGACATCCATGGATATGTGTAGCATAGGAATAGGGTTGGGAAAAAGACAAAGGTAGAGCGTCGGAGGGTTGGTGGTGGCGTGGCGTCTCACAAATGGTGGGAGAGGCCTGCTAGACAAACGGAGGGTATGAGTGCAATATCAATAAGAGAGGGAGGGGGATGTATGTCTGTCTATGCACGTGCGTGTGAGAGACGGGTCGGGAGGTATTCAAGGATGATGAGGGGAGAAGATATGGTTGTGGTAAGCATGCGTAACTACATAGGAAGATCAACTGTCATGTGTCCGAGAAAAGGAGAGACATAACTAGCGAGGTAAGTGTATCGGTGCTTGGTGAAATTATAGTCGACCTGGCTATATGTAGGGAGATCAGTTCATATACACATCTGCATGTGTTAGAAGAAAATAAGGTCCGGAGAGGCAGGCAGGGGGAGAGGGTGTGGCTAGGAGGTGTTGCGAGAGGCCTACCATGTTGAGGGGGAGGAGTGTGTGAGCATGTGATTATTGAAAAGATGGGCGGTAGTATGCACCTGCGTGGAATCGTATTGGACATATGGGGGCATGGACGGTGAGAAGAGAAGAGGGGAAGTATATATATGTTTGTTGTAGGCACACTTGGCTAGAGCGGTATATCGACCGGTGTATGCCAGAAAGGAGCTGGGGGCCTACACACACCGCTGGTGGATGACCTAAAGAGAAATAATGAACATGCACGATGGAGGGGACGCTAAGGGTGTGTGAGGGGGGCGGGGGTGTGCATGCACGATAGAAAGTTAGCACTAGCTAGCTACAAATAGAAGATGATCATGAAGGTGTAAAAGACGAACAAAGATCATAATTCATTATAAAAAGGTGGATACGGATACTTGAAGAAGATATCATAATGTAGAACATTGGCCAATGTGTGGCTTTTGCAACTCAGGTCTAAATACTTGTCATAATGTAGGGGGCGGGGCACTATACTTTGTGTGATAAACATGGTGTACGTATGGAACATGGTTTAGATTATGAATATACAGTTAGTACATCAAATGTACTATTATTTGGAATCAACATCAAGTGTATTCAAAAAATAGAATTCGAGTTCATGTAGTACACATAGTTCATATCTATCTCTATAGTAATCATGTGGTGTATTAATAAGGTAATACACGAATGATGGTTGAAGTTGGCAACAATCATGATTGTAGATTCTTATTGAAATAGAGAAACAAATTCAAATTTAGATCGAATTGCAGCGGTAGTATAGACATTTGGAATGCACTAAAATGTTGGTATGAGTAGGTTACATGCATTATACAACAAGCGAAAAAAATTAATCGGACATAACATGGATTCATACTCCCTCCTTCCATCTATATATAGGGCGAAATGAGATTTTTAAGACCGCCTTTGACTATTGACAAGATTAATAGTACATGACATGCACAATGTGAAAATTATATCACTGAAAGAACCTTTCACAGACGAAGTTAACGGTGTGCTTTGTGCAAGTTGCATGTCATATATCATTGCTCTAATATTTGGTCAAAGTTAGCATCGAAAAACGCATTAGGCCCTATATAGATGGAAGGAGGGAGTAGCTTTGAATAGCATTTGTATAGTAAAACAGGGCAAGACTCTCTCTTTGTGTGGTGTGAATAGTTTTATTTTTTTTCATTTTCTTTTTGGTTGAGGGAAGTGTGAATTGATTTGGTACGTACAAGTACAATATTACTACACGTTAGGCTTGTCCCTAAAATTCAACCCGCGTCTTCTTAGATCCTGAAAATTCAGATATCATGCTCCCAAAGCTGGCGCCTTCACAACCCGCGCCTTGCTATCCTGAAATTACAACGCGTGCGAAAACTCCCTCCAGCTGCCAAATCTCGACACATGAAATCCCCCTTCTAACCCTGAGACGAAAGGGCCACTAGTTCAAATCGGTGGGGGGTAGTTTTGTAACACACCCTACATTTTGGACAAGCGCGTCCCTAAGTCATGCTTCACTCCCTCCCATCGCCCCCTTTTTGCCATTCGAAATCCCAGGCCGCCATAACCTCTCCGCTCCAGTCGCGAAACCCCACCCTCCTCCGTCCACCATGTCACCGCTGCCCAGCCGGAGCCTCTTCCCCGACGATGTCGTCCACCGCAACAGATCGACGTCCCTCGTCCACCTCCCCGGATGAGGATCTGTCGTCCATCTCGCTGTCCAGCCGGTTCAGCCGCCCCGTCCTCCACCAACAAGGAGCTGCTTCGACGATCACCTCGTCTATCGCGGCTGCTCCATCCCCACAGCGTCGCCTTAACCTGCTCCACCAGAACCGCATCATCCTCACCGAATCCTCGGACGAAGCCGAGGCCTACTCGGCGCCACCAAAGAGGTTGTACACTCATCGCATCGCACCTTCTCCTTAACTCGACCTCCTAGCGCCGACGCTCCTCCATCCCGCACCCCCATGGAGCGGCTACCTTGAAGCCAGCGCCGCGGGCGACATCTCCACGGCGGCTCTCCCCCAGTGCGAGGCCCCTTCGGCGGCGGCGTCCATACCAGCCGGATCTGCTGCTGCTACTCCGGCTCTCACTCGCTCGCTCACGTTGCTGCTGCTCCGGTTCTTGCTTGATCGCTCGCTCGCCCAGCTACTGCTGCTACTCTCCCCCTCGCTCGTGCTGCTGCTCTGCTCTGATTAAGCCACACTTCAGTCGACTGAATTGACTTTTG
>NC_041391.1:184528139-184536633 GCF_002162155.2 Triticum dicoccoides | reverse complement strand
AGAGGTACCCCACTATCTATCTTAGGGTTCAGGGTGGGGGCGGGGGGGCTAGAGGGCTGGCCGGGGCGGCGGTGGTGAGTTGTTTCTGGGCGGCGAGGCGGCGCTGGGGCCGGCGGTTCGGCCGGTGGTGGTTGGCGGCTCAGGGGGGTGCAGGTTGAAGATGAACTACATGCCCTCCCTAAACTACATGTCAAGTGCCTCTCTGCTACCATTGCGTTTGTTTCGACAGTAGCATTCAGATTCCACAGTAAATTTCAGTTTCGACAGTTAAGTTCAGAGTCAACAGTTTTTACCTCATCTATTGTAGTCAGGTGGTTTTTGGTGATGTTAATTTTACATCCATTTTACATCATCTATTGGAGATGCTATTAGAATCCCACTTGAGATTGACGATGTCTGTCTTGTGCTGCTTCAGCCTTGACATCTTACGGCTCACCGGAGCTGCTCCAATGACAGAACTATCCATCACAACAGAGCAGTGTCCTGGACGCTGTCTACAGATTCTTCAGATCTTCCTCCACACCTCCGACAGCCACCTCTGCCTCAACTGCTTCAGCGACCAACCCAATGATGGTGAGGTCGACATAGTTACGGCAAAGAGGTTGTACACTTGTTGCATCACTTATTACTATACATTCACGTCGATCCATTAGGGCTATTTTGGTTCAACGAAAAAACATAGCAATAGGGAATTTTCCAATGGCACTCTACTATTCAATTATTCATGCATTTTGTTGAAAGGAATGAAGCAAAACATCCACCTGGACCTACTTTTCAAAATCCTATGCATGAAAACAAGACCAAGTGCATTAGTGCCAGAATAACATACTAACTGTACACGCTTTTATATGGTTTCTCTTTATTTTGGCCATGTTTCTTTGCATTCCTCTGCTCTTCCAATTCCAGTAAACCAAACACCCAAGTTGATAGAAATCCTATGTTTACAAATGCTCTGTTTACCATGTGCATTTTCCTATCCTATTCCGGTGTTTTTCCTATCCCTGCGTTTTAAGAATCATGCAAGCCAAATGAGCCCTTACAGAATTACTTCAGTTACAGGTACGTGTCGAAGGGAACTTTGTGTGGTTTGTCCTGCTCTGGCCTTGACGTCGTCCACCTCACCCGAGCTCCTCCATCAATAGAAGCATCCACCAAACCAGACATCACGACTCCTGACCGCCTTTCGCCGCCTCAGATCTCCTTCCCTGCCGCCGGCACCCACCCCAATGGCATCACCATCATCGACTCAGCAGATGAACCTGAGGAGTACACGGGTCCACAAGAGAGGTCGCACTCTTTTGTTTCTGCTTATGTTATGCATTGCTTAAACTTACCTGCTACTTTATCGTCCTGTTCAGCTCTTGGACTCCCAACTTAGGTCCAAATTAATGTTCAAACTTGAGCTCTAAATTAGTCACTACTAGAAAAACCCCTACTAATGGCGCACCTAATATGGCCATTAATGGCGCATCTGTGGTGCGCCATTAACAGCACGCCATTAGTAATTTTTACTAATGGCGCACCACCTGGTGCGCCATTAGTATCTGGTATACTAATGGCGCACCGCGGGTGCGCCATTAGTATAGGCCAGCATGCGCCATTAGTATGCCTCCCAGGGGCCATGTATACCCAGGTGCTTTGGCATACTAATGGCGCACCACCACTGGATGTGCCATTAGTAACCGCAGCATACTAATGGCGCACTACCCAGTGATGCGCCATTAGTATGCACTGTCATACTAATGGCGCACTGTCCTGTGATGCGCCATTAGTATGAATATTAGGTTTTTTTTTATCTTTTTATTTTCTGTTTTTTGCACAGGTTACAAAATGTATAGTTTGACAAAATATAGACAGCACACATCAACAACAGATTCATCGAATACAATAGAAGATTAGTCTTTGAATACAATTCATCATATTAGTCTCCGAATACAATTCATCATATTAGTCTCCGAATTAAAAAGACCAAACAAAGATAGAACATTATATTACAAGTCTCGAGACCGCGAGTAGCGAGTTTGTCTTCACATTACAAGTCGATATCGATCATCTAAACTACCATCACATAGAAGAGAGCTGCGGTCATCACGATGAGCATCATCACGATGAAACTCGTCTTCATCCGGTTCCTCCAACGCTCCGTCCCCTCTCCCGCTAGATAGCGGGCGTATCTAGATTCGGCCTCGGCCCTAGTGGTGTACCCTTTGTAACTGTTACCGCTGAATCGGTGAACCTGTCTCCGACACTCCTCCCAGTCATCGTAGACTCCGGGAACCTTACCCTTGTACACGACATACGTCGGCATCGCTATGCACTAGCCAAACGAAACGTTAGTACCAATTCACAGACAATACATAAGCAATATATAATTATGCAACAGAATGATCGGAAGAGAAAAGGAAGACATTAATAGCATCGATTACATCTAAGTTGAACGTCTCTCGAAACCAAAGAGACATACTACAAGTTCATTAAAGTTTAATTACAACATGAGCCAATCGATGTTTCAGAACTAGACAACTCGACTCAAGGGACCGGAGCGTGGATGAAGCCGCCGTCTATCGTGGGAGTCATGAAAGAACGGGCGTTGTCATCCTGCATTTGTAGCATTGTGTCGATGTCACTGTTGGACGGTTGATTTCTGAGGTAGAACTGCCCCGAGGTACGAAGGACATCTTGATGGATGATTTCCGCAAACTCCGACTGGATGCGAAAGAATTCTTGTCGGAGGTCCGCGTCCTGGATTGCCGACACGCTCGCGGCCCAATCTTTGAGTTTACTCGGTAGCAGAAGTTGATGATGGTCCCGTACGATCGCCCGCATGTGATGGATGGCGTAGTAGGCACCCTTCTGACCGCCAGGCGGCTGCTTGACGCAGCAGAACGTCGTATTGTGGGAGAACACGTGCTTGCCGTACTTACGAATAGGCCTGGTGAAGGTGCCTCCAGATTGGGCGTAGCCGGGGAGAACATCATCAAGAACCTTCTTGACATTTGTGTAGTCTACGTTCGACTGACGGTCCGGGTCGAAATACGTGGCCATGGAATATTTGGGGCTTAGGAGGATGAGCGTGCAATGTGTGTCACTGCAGAAAACACGGAATGTTAAAAGAAAAACGATCGAAAAGTAAGAATTCATATGTTACGGGCCGGTTGAGGGGAGGACTTACTCGGGAAAGTAAGGCACGAGGAAGTTATCCTTATCTTGGTTTGCCAAAATGACGCCTTCGAGGTAAGAACTCGCGACTTGCCGGTCCCCAGCGCTGCCCAAGATCTTGGCACGCATGTAGAAGGGGTCGACTATCACGACGTCCGGGGTCTTGTCGCGAATGATCCGCATCTCCATACTCAGCGAAAATAGCCGAACGAAGGTGTAGTGCAGCGGATGAAGGTTCAACATAGCGTGGATGTCATCAAAACGCAGGACGATCGTACGCCCGATGGAGTTATCCACAAAGCCCTTGCCCTCTGGCACCTTGGCCGCGAAAACCGGGTATGCCACATCCTTCTCCCTGAGACGCCGCTTCTCCAAAGCAAGAACACTGTCATGCAGACTCCACATAGCACCGGTTGCAGCATTGAGCATATTTGTCGGTAGCATCGCCCTACCCGCCACATGCACCCTCCTCGAGATATCCTGCGGTGAAGGTGGCCCGTCCTGAGCACGGATCGTACTCGATGCCGGCTGGCTCGCACCCTTCTTAGTCTTTCTTTTGCGTGCCTTCTTCTTCTCCTGTAATGGGACCGAGTTCTGCTCACAGACCGCCTTCTTGAGTGTGTTGGGGCTGATAATATTTCGCACCTCGCCTATCTGAGGCTCGGTGAAGTCGGCAGCTGGAGGCGTCTCCTGAGAGCTGAATGCCAGACGGTGCCTGTTGCAACTTGGCTTCTCCGCGGTACGAGCTAGATCGCACACGTCTTTTGTTGGGTTTGGTTCTTGAGAAGGAGGCCCCATGAAGTCGCCATCGTACCCATGCTCGGCAAAGTACTGATCGACGTTTCCAAATGTATCATCGTCGTCGTCGTTCTGATCCTGTGCCATATGCATGTTTGGATCCAGTGGCATAGGGATGTCCGGCACCGTTACGGCGGTCTTGCCATGGGGCCGACTTGGCGCCGACACGACTGGCGGTGTTGTCTTTGGGGTGGTGTCCCCTGCCCCCAAACGAATCTGGCTCTTCGGCCAAAGCAGGGGCCAGCTCAGGCAGGCGCTGAGGGTCATCACGTCATCATCGTCGGCCCCGACGGGTCGAATCGGAGGTAACAAGTCGTCGCAGCCTGGCAGCACCCGAACCAGTTGAACCCTAAACAAGTTGGGTGGCATCTGGGTACCGTGGAACAAGGGGTTGCCCGGTTGAACGATTTTGCCCTTGGCGACATCGACCAACTCGTTGTTCACGAAGTGGAGGAGAGTGCACGGAACGTCGGCGACGCCCTGCGAAAACATGTAGGGCGTCAGGGATGCCCAGTCAAAGGCAAGGAGATGAAGTCCTCAACCGAGAGAGGCTTAATTAGTTACCGTGATGATGGCGTCGAGCTCGGCTAATGTCGAGGCACCGCCAACGGCGGGCGTGCAGTTGACGGAGCGGCCGCTTGCTGAAGAGGTGCCGGCCGGCGTACACCCGGGTGCATTAAGCTCCCGTGCCAGCGTCGGAGACACCAATGCCGCCTCCGCCGGAGGCACCAATGGCCCCGCCATCGCATTATGCGAGTTGCTGGCCGTGAAGATAGGAATCGGGGGCGGCCCCTGTTGGCCGCCCACAATCCACGCACTCAACCCCGAGATCAAGGTAGGCACAAGGGCGGTGATCGTCGCTCCGAGTCGTTGTTCCACTTGCTCTTGGACAATCTCCGGAATCCGCGCCACCTATGCCTTGAGTTCTTGAACCTCTCGCGCCTGGCTTTCCGAGCTGGTCTTTTTCTCCTTCCGCACACCAGCGGTATAGTATGACCCCCATTTTGTCGACAAGCCTTTGCCGGCCACACGACCAGCTGACGTCAGCTTACTGAGCTTATCCTTGTTCTTCATTATATTCAACCCCCTATTTAGAGTGGTGTCCCAAGGGTTGCTCTTAGTCGACCCCGCGCTACTGCTTTCAGTCGCCTGCGGAAGGAATGTGAACCATTTAGAAATTCGGCTTCATTAATTAGAATGCAACCATATGGATCTAATTACGCGGGGGTGTATTCCTTACCAGAACAAGCTCAAGCTGCCTGGTCTTCGGATCCGTGGTAAGCTCCTTTGTTTTCAGGTCCTTCTTGTACCGGGCCCTGACAAAGTTCCTGGTCTGCTTGTCACCGTATTTATCGAAGAGGGGCGGTAGGCCTTGCTCGGCACGGTCCGCCTCCTCCTTGTCCCATATAGGCTCCGCCACTCTGTAACCGCCGGGACCGAGTGTGTGTTCCCCTATGTTCAGCTCCCGCATTTGTTTCCCCCACTCACTTGATTGGGAGCTTGCGGTGCTCGAGCAATTGATCTTGAAGTCGTTGTAGTCATCTTCGGTGATCGAAGGATTTTTCTCCTTGATCTTCTCATAACTCTCACCTTTCTCGATCATTCTCTTCACATTGCTTTTCCAAGTAGACAAGGCCTTGCTCATCTTCGTGAGGGCAGCATTGTTCACTTTATTCCCTTTGAGGCTTGTGTTTTCGAATTCAGCGGGGAACTTGTATCGTTCGTGCAGCTTCGTGAAGAGGAGGTGGCGCAAATTCCCTCGGTCAGGATGCCTCAGGTTCTCGGTGTTGATCGAGACGGTGCTCCGGACAATGCACCCGAGCTGAAGCGAGTACCCCTTGACTATTCGTTCGGGCGCCGTTGGATTCCCGTTGGAGTCCACTTCAGTAACTTCCTCCTTGAGGGTGCGGAGCACGATCGGGCGCCGGTCCTTCCGTTGCCTCTTCGGCTGGCTGCTATCTGTGCGTGCGCCACCATCATCAGTGGTGGCATCCTCGGCGGCACCATCAGTGGTGGCATCAGTGTGGTCATCCTCGGCGGCACCATCCGTGGTCTCAGGATCGGTGGGGAAGGCGGCGGCCTCATACAAGTGAGGTTGTTCCTCCATCTCCTGGGACAGCTCCCAGAATGCCTTGCCGCCCGAACCCCCGGCCTCATCGTTGTGGGCCATGTTTCTCTCTAAATAGAAACAAAGTTTGGTCAAAAAGTTGGTTATTGTCAAGGAACAAGATCATGGTCTCATCATTTAGGGTTTGTCGACACCGAGGCATCCTAAAATCTAAGCTTTTATCATTGAGGGTTTTTCGACGCCAAGGCACCCTAAAAGCCTAACTTTTCATCATTTCGGTTTTTATCGACACCGAGGCACCCTAAAAGCCATGCATTAGTCACAAGTACGCCGGGGCACTTGATCATACTTAATTAACTACTAAGATACCCCGGCCCATGCATTAGTCACAAGTACCCCATATGTCCTATTTTTAGCAAAGTCATGCTAAAATTCACGGAAAATTTCAGCATGACCTTTGCTGAAAATAGGACATATGGAGTACCCGAATTTGCCAGAACGGAAGTTAATCGACATTCCGGCAAACTCAAGGGCCTCTCGGGGTACCTACAAAATCATTATCCCAGGTGGACATGGATGCAATGTCACATGTCACATGGATCCCACACCCACAGGAGCTGGTGAAGCTTCATGTGTATTTCACGAAAACCAACCTGACTAAAGAGCTTTATGTAGAAAACAAATCACTCCACCAGCTCACACAGGATCCATCAGAGACATTCACCCAAGATTTGACGGCTGTCGTTGATTTTTTTTCTATGTTTGCACACAAAGTGGTGCTTCTATTGTAGTCTCCCCAGTACAGTTCATGTCCAATCTACCATACATTTGCTGCCAACTTGATCATCCCTCTAAGCAATTACTCAAAATTGATCAAAGTTTATGCATTAGAGAATATCAGTCATTGATATATGGGTCCACATATGTTATGAAACAAACACTAAAACAAATTGCATGCGTGATGCTGCTGATGATGACCAAGCCCAATTATCCAGGTGCTTTGTCCAACTATAAGCACAGTGGAGTGCAGCAAAATAAGAACAGTTTGCTTTGTGCTCACCACGCAGGGGAGGAGGCGACGAGGTCCGAGAGGTGGTGGTGCTCCGGCGACACCTACATTGTACCCATGGGCATTCAGCAATTTTGCATAAGAGAGCATGTCTTAGGCTCAACCACTTGTTCAGGTTTATGAAAAAATTTATGCTACTGGTAGATAGTACGATCTAGTGCTGAAAACAAAATGAAACGAATATATCTGAGCTAAAGACCAGTAGATTTTGGCAAACATCCGCTGACAGGAGCCCAAAATTCATCTATTTTCTTTGCATGGGCCTAGCTACCTTTATTCACTCAAGCTGGTAGCTGTTAATATAGAAGTAAGATGGAGCCATCCACTACTGTTAAACTAAATAGTGCTAAACTAGAAAGGATATTAGATAATAATGGAAAGTAAAGGAGCCCAAAACCTTCAGAGCACACACAACAGGAGAAAGAGTATTATAGCACTTGCTTTTCAGTCATTCCAATGAGCACGAATGCTATCAGCTGTCATAAGAAAAAAATGTTCTACATGTTGATTATGGTTTTCCATCAAGAAAATTACAAATTATTATAAGCACATATGGTAGGTTTCTGTGGTTCAAAGGTAATGTACTTGATCTAAAGAAAGGCACGACTATGAGAAACTGAAATCATTGTCACGTTGTAGCTTCAGAATTTGACTCAGGTTGAACCTTCCAGTACTACACGGACAAGAAGACCATAACAAAATCCCTATCATCGGACCAACTACTCCAGTTTTCACTCCAAATCTATGAAGCTAAAAACTTTCACTGCCCTGTTGCTGTCCCTTGTCCCATTATCTTACTTTTTTTCCAGGAAAGCTAGCTAAACGATTGACCGGTGTGAAGATTTCCATGAGAAGCATTGTCACATGGCCATCTTGGTTAAGCCGCATGAATACATAGCTACAACAATCGATGGAATCCCTGCAAGCAGGGCAGTTTCGCTGTGCATAGCTAGCTAGGACCTCTCTCAGGAAAGTTTCAGTTGTTCTCACGCCTAATGTAGTGAGTGCAGCAAGCAAACTGGGTATCTAGTTTAGTTGGGGAGGAAGAAAACTAACCACGATAGACACCTAGAGCATCAAAGATGGAGAGAGCAGAGAGAGAGGGGGGATGATACCTTGACGAGCTCCCCTGATGGCGTGGGTAGTAGGGTCACAGCAGCGTCCCAGGAAGAGGCGCACGGCGGTCCGTGGTGCAACCTGCGCGCAAGAGGAACCCGCATCATCAGGGAACCTTGACAGCGGCCAAATCTAAACGACAGGGGCGGCCAAAAGGTAGCTGACAGGGGCGGCGTCGAGGGCGACGGGGCGACGGTGGTGTCGGGGCGGCGCTGGCGACGGTGGTGTGGACGGGGCGGCGCTGTTGTCGGGGCGGCGTCGAGGGCGGCGGGGCCGTGGCTTCC
>NC_041391.1:184506437-184527919 GCF_002162155.2 Triticum dicoccoides | reverse complement strand
AATAACAACAATATTTTTTTATAAGACAGTAGCATTTAAAAAGCTGTTTGATACTAATTTTTTTTATAAGACGGTGCGCGGGGTGCGGGGGGTCGGCGGCGGCGGTTGAGTAGGGGAATCGAGGGTGCGGGGGGTCGGCGGCGACAGCCGGTGGACTGGGGGGGTGCTCGGCGGCGAGGGGGGCCGGATCTGGCGAGGTGGGATAGCGATCGAGATGGAGGGGGATCGAGATGGAGTGTCCATGAAATTTAAAAATATTCATGATAGTTCAAAAAGTACCCATGAAATACAATCGAGAAATGAAGGCTACGATTTAAATACAATCGATCTTAGCTAGCTATCTGTTCACAATCTTCTTGCCCTTCTTTTTCGCAAATGGAGTTCTTCTATGGAACGGACGTCCTTTAGGTAGGGTGGTCCTGCTTCTTCTTGTGGTGTACGCTGCTACTTCATCATCGTCGTCATGTTCGATCCTCGGGTCGCCGTACTTGTCGAAGTCTTGCTCATTGGCTACTCCATCCATTCCGATGATCTTCCTTTTGCCTCTCCTCACGACAACACGACTGGGCTTTGGCGGGTCGGTAATGAAGAAGCATTGGTCCACTTGGGAAGCCAGTACCCATGGCTCATTTTTCGCGGTGACGTTTGCGCCCGCGGTCTTGGATTTGGCTTCGGGTATAACCATGGTGGTGAAATACCGGTCTTCTTTTATGATGTTCTTGGCCCATCTGACACGGAACATCGGGACCTTCTCTCCAGCGTAGCTCAGCTCCCAGATCTCCTCGATCCTTCCGTAGTATCTGTCCTTGTCGTTACCGGTGTAGGATTCCATCGTTACCCCAGAGTTCTGATAACCATCGCTCTTCATGTCCTTGGCCTCGGTGTAGAATGTGTAGCCGTTGATATCGTACGCCTCATAGGTCATCAGGTTGTGCTCGGCGCTCTGTGACAAGGCGAATATGAGTTGTTCTTCCGCGGAAGAATCCTCATGTAAAGGGTACGACAGAAGCTTATGCTTGAACCAACGCGTGAAACATGAGTTGTGCTCTTTGAGTGTATCTCCGTCCGTCCTCTGTTGGCCTCGGTCATTGTACGTCTTTTTAATAAAGGTTTTGTGCTCTACCACCCAAGGATCGACCACGTCTATGTGTTGTAGCGCGACTAGGTTTGCTCTTTCAAAGTCGGCGAGTCGACCCTCGAAGTCGACATGCATTTCGCGGCGACCCTCACGGTGACCCCATCCAGCGGGCCTGCCGAGGTGCCTGTTGACGGGCAGACCAACGGGGTTCTCGATGCCTAGATAATTCGTGCAGTAGGAGATGCACTCTTCGGTCAGAAAGCCCCTGGCTATGCTTCCTTCTGGACGTGCATGTTGCGAACGTATCCTTTGATGACACCATTCATCCTTTCGAACGGCATCATGCTGTGCAGGAACGTCGGCCCGAGTTGGATGATATCCTCCACTATATGGACCAGCAGATGCACCATAACGTCGAAGAATGCGGGCGGGAAGTACATCTCAAGCTCACATAGTATCACCACGATCTCTTCCTGTAGCCTTCTGAGTTGCCTCACGCCAATCGACTTCTGAGAGATGACGTCGAAGAAGTTGCATAGGCCAAATAGCGTTTCACGGACGTGCGCGTCCATGATCCCACGGATTGCAACTGGAAGTATCTGCGTCATCAGCACGTGACAGTCATGAGACTTCATCCCGCTGAACTTCTGCTTCGCTGGGTCTAGGTATCTGCTTATCTTCCCCGCGTAACCGTAAGGAAGTTTTACTCCTAGGAGGCAGGTGAAAAACTGCTCGATCTCCTCCTGACTTAGAGTGAAGCACGCGGGAGGGTAGTCATTTCCGGTCTTCTTGGCCTTTTTGCCTTTGCGACGACTTTCTGTGTCCTGCTTCGCCTCATCATCATCATCATCATCATCATCATATATAGCGTGAAGCTCCTGCCTGATGCCCATTGATTTCAAGTCTGCCCTTGCTTTCGGCCCATCTTTGGTCCTCTCTGGCATGTTGAGCAGGGTACCAAGCAGACTCTCGCACACGTTCTTCGTGATATGCATGACATCAAGGCTGTGAGGCACACGGTGGATCTTCCAGTACGGCAAGTCCCAGAAAACAGACCTCGTTTTCCATACCTTCAGCAGCGGCTCTGGCGCCTTTCGCTTCTTTCCCGGTTCTGGCGCCTTTTGCTTCTTTCTCGGCAGTGGGCAGTCTTTCCAATTTTTCAACAGCTTGTCTATTTCCTCGCTGCTCCTCGTACACGAGCGTTTTCGGGGTTCGGTTTCACCATCGAACAGATCCTTGCGTTTCCTCCACGGGTCATCGTCGCGAAGCCACCTTCGATGTCCCATGAACACGGTTTTCGAAGATCCGGGATCTCTATCTAGCTGGCGATACGTTGTGTCATCCATGCACCTTACGCATCCAGAAAATCCGTGGACTACCTGCCCCGCAAGATATCCGTAACCGAGATAGTCATGCACCGTCGTGAGCAGTGCGGCTCTCATAGGGAAATATTCTTTCTCTGCGGCATCCCACGTATTGGCTGGCGTTTTCCACAGCGTGTCAAGCTCCTCTTTCAGCAGCCCCAGATACAGATTGATGTCGTTCCCTGGTTGTTTCGGCCCTTCAATTAGCATACTCATGTGAATGTACTTCCTCTTCATGCACAACCAGGGGGGAAGGTTGTACATCCACACAAACACAGGCCAGGTGCTATGTGTGCTTCTCTGGCTGCCAAACGGCTTGACTCCATCGGTGCTCGCGCCCAGCACGATGTTCCTTGGATCATTCCCAAATTCTGGGTATTCGAAGTTCAATGCTTGCCACTGGCTCGCATCCTTAGGGTGACTCAGCATCTTGTCTTTTTTATCTATCTCCGGATCATTTGCGTCATCTTCTCGCTTCTTCTCCTCCCTATCCGCGTGCCAACGCAGGAGCTTTGCTACCTTAGGATCCGCGAAATACCGCTGCAGACGAGGAGTGATCGGAAAGTACCACACCACTTTTCGAGGAGCTTTCTTCCTCTTCTTGTATCGAGTGACACCGCACACCGGACATATTGTAGACTCCGCGTGCTCGTCCCGATAAATGATGCAATTGTTCATGCACACATGGTATTTCACGTGCGGTAAATCCAGAGGACACACGATTTTCTTTGCCTCCTCCAAACTGGTCGGGCACTTGTTCCCCTTGGGAAGACGTTCGTGCCAGAGTGACATGTTCTTGTCGAAGCATGCGTCGGTCATTTTGTGTTTTACCTTCATCTCCAGAGCCATGAGCGTTACTTTCAGGCGGGTATCCTCAGGCCTGCATCCTTCATACAACGGAGTAACCGCGTCTAACTCAAGTTGATCCATCTTGGCTTTCTCTCGGGCGGCAGCTCTTGCGTTATCCGTCTGCTTGAGAAGCAGCTCTTGAATATGAGGGTCCTGCACCCAGCCCATCGATGGTCCAACGTCGTCTGCTCCGCCGGCATCATCATCATGTCCTGCATCTTCTACATGATGACTGTGTACAGCATCACCGTCGTGATCATCTCCTGGGGATTCTTCGTCTTCTCGCCCCCCCGAGCCGCGGTGGTTGTCTTGCTGCCCTTCCTCATTTCTTGCCCGGCCCCCATGAACGACTTCGTAGTCATCATCATCACCTTGCCACCGATAGCCATCCATGAAACCACGCAAGAGCAGGTGGTCCCGCACCTGCCCGGAATCCGGGTCCGCAATAAGGCTATTCAGCTTGCATCTTCGACACGGACATCTTATCTCCGTCTCGTTCTTTTGAAGCATCTCGGCCTTCGCGGACCTCAAAAACCTATTCACGATGCCTTCGGTCATCGTGCGGACCATGGTCGCCTGCGGGGTAGAGCAAAACGATATTTTAGAACCAAGAAAAAATTTGGCATGACTTTCCCTAAAAATAGGACCAAAAAGAATGCTTAATGCCAAAATTCTCGCCGAAACGGAAATGAATCAACATTCCGGCAAAATATTGGCAACTATCGCATTTCAAATACCAGTACACCTCCAAACACAAACACATATGCAACACCACAAACATATGCAACACCACGAACATACATAGATCTAGCTAGGCCATCAAAAGTGCATGTGCACATTGTTTGTAGGGAGAACAACATAAATATAGCTTCCCCCCTTACTTACCTAGCAAAACAAGGTAACTTAACCACTTAATTTGAATGAATCTATGGTGGAAATGAGGTGAAAAAGAGGAGGCACCCGAGACAAGGAGGAGGCGGTGGAGAGAATGAAGTGGGGAGAAAGTGAGTGTGGGAGGAGAGGCTGTCCAAAATATCTTGTTGCTGCCCACTTACTAATGGCGCACCAGCAACAAATGCGCCATTAGTAATCCAGGTTACTAATGGCGCACCCCCTGGCGGTGCGCCATTAGAACTTTTGCAAAAAAAGGAATAAAAGCAATAATAAAAATATAACATTAGTGGCGCACCTCCTGGATGGTGCGCCATTACTAGTTACAACTAGTAATGGCGCACCACCAGGGGATGCGCCATTAGTATGTTTGGACAGGCGCACTAGTTCAAAAAAAAAATTGGTACTAATGGCGCACCGTGGTCTGGGTGCGCCATTAGTAGTTTCAACACTAATGGCGCATCAGAGGGTGGTGCGCCATTAGTATATACTAATGGCGCACCACTTGTCTGGTGCGCCATTAGTGTCATTTCCATCTATAGCCCTTTTCCTAGTAGTGAGTTGTGGGGCACATATCGAGGCAGCAATGAATAGTATCTTTTTCTAATATGTGGTTCACCTAGGGTATGCCTATGTTGTTCATCTTGGGTTGGAAACAAATAGTAAAGCAATCATCATCTGTCTTTTTATTAATTTAAAGCAATCATCAGCCTGCTATCATTATTTTTGGATCCATCCACTGGTTTTTACCATCACTCTAAATTTCTGCGTGCTCTCCTTACTTAATCTCACCATATTTTTTCATATGCATGTTAGATATTGTACACAGTCATGCTGAACATGTAGAGAAAAAGAGAAGAGTTTTGCGCGGCAATACAATGTCATGCAGACATCGCTCCATGGTGGGTTCAATGGAAAACCCTCCCCACCCCTCTCCAGATTGTAATCCAAAGGAAGATATCTATTCTGAGGCGGACTCAGACGCCGCTGGCCACTCCTATTTACCCCCCAAGGTGTTTGCTCTACCTTGGCATGATGATGTTAGTCATATCATGCATATGTTGCCTTGCAGTGCCTACTTTTGACATCATATATGTCATCAGCTTAGTTTAGACATGTTCTGCAATGCCACCTGTTTTTCTATATCATATATGGGAATTATGCAGTCTCATGTGTTTTAGCCAGCCATAATATATGTGAAATGTGCAATGCCATCCTGTTTAACCAGGCATCATATATTTGAATGATATCTTGCCCATCCTTTTCTTCATTACATTTCCATTTGTCAACAATGTTTGTACATTAAACTACTCTTCCTGTGAATCAGCCATTTGGGTGGGAGATGGAAAAATCTAGAGTGAAAACAAGGCCTTCAGAGCAGACAGTGCTACCTGTCGAAGCATATCTCTTGTTGGGTCCCGATAGCTCCTCATAGATGGATTCAGAGACAGATGACCAGTCCTATTCCCCTACTGACGTGTATGCTCTAACTTGGCACAGTTATACTACTCATATCATGCATACGGTGTCTTGCATTGCATAGTTTAGACATCATATACACAATATTCAACACCATGTTCTTAGTTCAGACATCATATCAAATGCCCTCTGTTAGCATATAAATCACATATGTGAATTAAATGATGCGATCCTGATTACTTAGATAACATGTAGGTGAATTATGTCATGTGATCATGTTTAGTTATTCATCATATCTTTGAATTATGTTATGCTATGCTATCTAGTTTAGATAGACATCACATATGTGAAATTATGTCATGCTATCCGTTTTAGTTAAACAATATACATGTCAACTATTTCATGTCCTCTTTTTTCCACACTATCTATTGCATCTGTCTCTCATACAATGTCTGTACATTCAACTATTTTTCCTGTTTATCAGCCATTTGAATTGGAGCGGATGATGCCAGTATCTAGCAGAATAAAAACATAGTCTTCAAATAAAACAGTGCTACCTCTTGGTGGAGATAGCACCCCGGTTGTAAATGCACAAGAACCAGCCCTACCACACATAACCCAAATTCTCACAGATTGTACCCCTACTGCGATGGACAGAGAACCAGCTTCACCCAATCTAACCCCAACCCCAGCCGATAGTAACCCAATTCCTGTTGACATAGCACCATCTCCACCACAGAGCTCCCAAACAAGAGCAGTTAATAAGGAAGCTCCAGTGCCCAAAGGGCCGGTACTATCACGGTGAACCCCAACTCCACCAGTTAGTACGCCTATTTCTGTGGAGGAAGCACAACCAGCCAGTCATTGTTTAGCATGTATCACATTTGATGTTGTTAAATCGTATGTGCGTATCTTCCCATCTTGGAAATATTATACTGAAGATGAAGGAAAATGCCAATTGCAGGTGTTTGTCCAGGAGTTATGTGTAAGTAATGTTATTCATGGCAATTACTTTGCTTCGTCCCGTACATCCTACCTCCATGATGGTTATAATAGAGCAAATTTTCCCATTTTTATCTATAGAGAAGGACCGATTTGGAAACTCAGGATGAGGTAACCTGTGCTAATACCTCTGCTATCTTCAAGAATGCTTGGTGGCAGTATCGGAATTACCTGAAGAAAACGTACTTCACCGGCAAAGAAACTCATCAAATTCCCTTATGTTCTCATGAGACACATTTACTGGACGATGACTGGGAACGTCTTGTTCTGTACTGGTCCCGAACCAAGAATGTGGTAAGGTCTATGAGCTCATTTTCTATTTTTAAGTATTATATTCTTGCGTCTTACTGTACTCTGTTCATGTAGAACAAGTGCCTAAACCTGAAGAACAACTGTTCTAATTTAAGAATCCATTGCTATCATAGTTCAAAAAAGAGCTAGGCGTTAATTGTGTGTTTTGCCACCACCTTGCACTTTACTGACCAAAGCGCATGCTTATGCGCAGTGATGTCTACTACACAACCTTCTTCTTGTAGATGTTGTTGGGCCTGCAAGTGCACAGGTTTGTAGGACAGTAGCAAATTTCCCTCAAGTGGATGACCTAAGGTTTATCAAACTGTAGGAGGCGTAGGATGAAGATGGTCTCTCTCAAACAACCCTGCAACCAAATAACAAGGAGTCTCTTGTGTCCCCAACACACCCAATACAATGGTAAATTGTATAGGTGCACTAGTTCGGCGAAGAGATGGTGATACAAGTGCAAATAGATAGTAGATAAAGGTATTTGTAATCTGAAATAATAAAAACAGCAAGGTAACGAGCGATAAAAGTGAGCATAAACGGTATTGCAATGATAGGAAACAAGGCCTAGGGTTCATACTTTCACTAGTGCAAGTTCTCTCAACAATAATAACATAGATAGATCATATAACAAGCCCTCAACATGCAACAAAGAGTCACTCCAAAGCCACTAATAGCGGAGAACAAACATAGAGATTATGGTAGGGTATGAAGCGACCTCAAAGTTATTCTTTCAGATCGATCTATAAAAGAGTTCGTACTAGAATAACACCTTAAGACACAAATCAACCAAAACCCTAATGTCACCTAGATACTCCATTGTCACCTCAAGTATCCGTGGGCATGATTATACGATATGCATCACACAATCTCAGATTCATCCAACCAACATAAAAGTACTTCAAAGAGTGCCCCAAAGCTACTACCGGAGAGTCAAGAACGTGTGCCAACCCCTATGCATAGGTTCCCAATGTCACGAAACTCGCAAGTTGATCACCAAAACATACATCAAGTGGCACATGATATCCCATTGTCACCATAGATAATCACGGCAAGACATACATCAAGTGTTCTCATAAAGACTCAATCCGATAAGATAACTTCAAAGGGGATGATGAAGATGGCCTCTGGTGATAGGATCCCCCTCCGGCAGGGTGCCAGAATAGGGTCCCGATTGGTTTTTGGTGGCTCTGGAGGCTTTCGGTAGTGGAACTCCCGATCTAGGTTCTGTTCTGGAAGTTTTTGGGTACATAGGTATATATGGGTGCAGGAAGTACGTCGGTGGAGCTACGGGGGTCCCACAAGGCAGGGGGGCGCCCCACTCTCGTGAGCACCTCCCTTGGCTCCTGACGTGGGGTCCAAGTCCATCCGGTAGCTTTCCTTCCAAAATTAACTTCTCCAGTTGATTTTGTTCCGTTTTGACTCCGTCTGATATTCCCTTTCCTCGAAACACTGAAATAGGCATAAAACAGCAAATCTGGGCTAGGCCTCCGGTTAATAGGTTAGTCCCAAAAATAATATAAAAGTGGATAATAAAGCCCAATATTGCCTAAAACAGTAGATTAAGTAGCATGGAGCAATCAAAAATTATAGATACGTTGGAGACGTATCAAGCATCCGCAAGCTTAATTCCAGGTAAATGATAAAAAAGAATTTTTGATGCGGAGTGATACTTTGGCATAATTTCCATGTAAATCTTCTTAATTGTGGTATGAATATTCAGATCCGAAAGATTCAAGACAAAAGTTCATATTAACATAAAAGTAATAATACTTCAAGCATACAAATCAAAGCAATCATGTCTTCTCAAAATAGCATGGCCAAAGAAAGTTATCCCTACAAAATCATATAGTCTGGCTATGCTCTATCTTCATCACACAAAGTATTTAATCATGCACAACCCTGATGACGAGCCAAGCAATTGTTTCATACTTTAGAAATCTCAAACCTTTCCAACTTTCACGCAATACATGAGCGTGAGCCATGGACATAGCACTATAGGTGGAATAGAATGGTGGTTGTGGAGAAGACAAAAAGGAGAAGATAGTCTCACATCAACTAGGCGTATCAACGGACTATGGAGATGCCCATCAATAGATATCAATGTGAGTGAGTAGGGATTGCCATGCAACGGATGCACTAGAGCTATAAGTATATGAAAGCTCAACAAAAGAAACTAAGTGGGTGTGCATCCAACTTGCTTGCTCAAGAAGACCTAGGGCACTTTTGAGGAAGCCCATCATTGGAATATACAAGCCAAGTTCTATAATGAAATATTCCCACTAGTATATGAAAGTGATAACATATGAGACTCTCTATCATGAAGATCATGGTGCTTATTTTGAAGCACAAGTGTGGAAAAAGGATAGTAGCATTGTCCCTTCTCTCTATTTTCTCTCATTTTTTTCTTTTTTTTCTTTTGGTGGGCTTCTTTGGCCTCTTTTTATTTTTTTATTTGGGCTTCTTTGGCCTCTTTTATTTTTCATAAAGTCCGGAGTCTCATCCCGACTTATGGGGGAATCATAGTGTCCATCATTCTTTATTCACTGGGGCAATGCTCTAATAATGATGATCATCACACTTTTATTTTTCTTACAACTCAACAATTACAACTCGATACTTAGAACAATATATGACTCTATATGAATGCCTCCGGCGGTGTACCGGGATATGCAATGAATCAAGAGTGACATGTATGAAATAATTATGAACGGTGGCTTTGCCACAAATACAATCTCAACTACATGTTCATGCAAAAAGCAATATGACAAAAATTAATGTGTGTCATATGAACGGAAGGTGGAGAGTTGCATGGCAATATATCTCGGAATGGCCATGGAAATGCCATAATAGGTAGGTATGGTGGCTGTTTTGAGGAAGGTATATGGTGGGTGTATGATACCGGCGAAAAGTGCACGGTATTAGAGAGGCTAGCAGTGGCAGAAAGGTGACAGTGTGTATTATCCATGGACTCAACATTAATCAAAAGAACTCATGCACTTATTGCAAAAATTTAGAAGTCATCAAAAACCAAAGCATTAAACGCATACTCCTAGGGGGATATATTGGTAGGAAAAGACCATCTCTCGTCCCCGACTGCCACTCATAAGAAAGACAATCAATAAATAAAATTGTGCTCCGACTTCATCACAAGCGGTTCACCGTACATGCATGCTACGGGAATCACAAACTTCAACGCAAGAATTCTTTAAATTCATAATTACCCCCACTAGCATTGCTTTAATATTATCACCTCCATATCTCAAAACAATTATCAAGCATCAAACTTATCTTAGTATTCAACGCACTCAAAAGAAAGTTTCACAAATCTTGAATACCAAGTATATTAACTTTAAGCAAATTACCATGCTATTAACAACTCTCAAAATAATCTAAGTGAAGCATGAGAGATCAATAGTTTCTTCAAAACAAATCCAACACCGTGCTCTTAAAGATCTAAGTTAAGCACTAGAGCAAAAATTATTACACTCAAAAGATATAAGTGAAGCACTATGAGCAAAACTATCAAGCTCATAAGATATAAGTGAAGCACATAGAGTATTCTAGCAAATTCCAAATCAGGTATGGCTCTCTCAAAAGGTGTGTACAGCAAGGATGATTGTGGCAAACTAACAAGCAAAGACACAAATAATAAAGACGCTCCAAGCAAAACACATATCATGTAGTGAATAAAAATATAGCTCCAAGTAAATTACCGATGGAAGTAGACGAAAGAGGGGATGCCATCCGGGGCATACCAAAGCTTAGTTGCTTGGTTGTACTTGAATATTACCTTGGGGTGCCTTGGTCATCCCCAAGCTTAGGCTCTTGACACTCCTTATTCCATAGTCCATCGAATCCTTACCCAAAAACCAACGCAAGCTCAAGACATAGCAGACACGGATCTCGAGAGTTTGGAGTTAGTGTCCAGAGGCGAGTCCGGCTCCATGAGGATAGAGGGGGCCTAGCGTGACTCCAGGCCTGCCGGTGATGTGATCCCCTCTGGTTCTGCTATGTCAGGCTCTATAACTACAGAGAGTCTGGCGGGTTTTAAACTCCCGTCTTCGGACCTGGTGGTGCGCTCCGGATCTAAGGCCAGAGCGGTGATTGGGGCCACGAACCCTTGGAAGATCAAGTCTCCTCGGATGTCAGCGACATAGTTCAGATTTCTAAAACTGATCTGATGACCAAGGGCGTAGCTGTCGATCTGCTCCAGATGGCCAATCGAGTTGGCGCAGCACGAAGCCGCCGAATACAAAAATTTGGTCGGTGAGAAAAGTCTCCCTCAGGGCGGTATTGTTGTAGATGATTGATGGAGCCATCGAGCCTTCTAGTGACGGCACAGTGGAACTCTCAATGAAAGCACCAATGTAGGTGTCAAAACCGGCAGATCTCGGGTAGGGGGTCCCGAATTGTGCGACTAAGGATCGAAGGTAATAGGAGGCAGGGGACATGATGTTTACCCAGGTTTGGGCCCTCTTAATGGAGGTAATACCCTACTTCTTGCTTGATTGACTTTGATGAGTATAGGGGTTACAAGAGTTGATCTACCTCAAGATCGTAATGGCTGAACCCTAGATGTCTAGCTTGTATGATTGTCCTTGTCTCTACGGACTACACCCTCCAGTTTATATAGGCACCATAGGGGATTAGGGTTGTACAAAGTCAGTTTACAGAGGAAGGAAACATCCGGACACCAAGCTTGCTATCCACGCAAAGGAGACCCCCATCTGGATGCGGGAGAAGGCCTTCTATCTCGTATCTTCACAGCCCATCAGTCCGGCCCATGTCACATAGGCCAGCTCCCCGAGGACCCCACAGTCCAGGACTACCTCGGTCAAGGAGGAATCACCCTCGATGACCTCGACCGAATAGCTACACTACAGAACTATCATCAGGAGTGCGTTACGAGGTATCACCCTCGGCACTCGATAGTAGCTCTGCAGTGTCGAGCAACAAAAGGGGCATGATGTGATGTGAGGTGTCGGGCTCTGGTCGTCGATCACATTGATCGAGTCGTCAATGATGAAGCAGGGGCAACAAGGACAAGGTGGGGGTCACTGATGGATCACTAACCAACCTATGCTAAGCAATTTAGGATAAGTAGGTAGGTAACAATAAGCAGGTTACAAAAGCAGGCTATGCATCAAAATAGGAGCAATCAATTACAGTTGCAAAATCTAATGCAAGCATGAGAGAATGGAAGGGGCGATATCGGGATCATCAAAGGGGGGCTTGCCTGGAAGCTCCGCTGAAAGGGAAGAAGGGTCGTCGTCGATGTAGTCGATCACAGTGGCATCAACAGCGGTCTCGAGGTCTACTGGAGAGAAGAGGGGGAGAAATAGTAAATACAAGCAAACATATGCATGACAAGACAAATAAGCGACGCTAGAGGTGTTCTAACGCAGTGCTAGGCGATACTAGCGAAGGGGGAAAACATCCGGGAAAGTTTTCCGGGTTCCGGACGTGTGTCAGACAAATGAACCGGAGGGGAAAGGTTCGACGTTTGCTATGATAGGGGTGTGTGGCGGGCGAACGGACCACGTATTTGAATTCACCTCATCGTTCAGAGCAACTTTCATGTATAAACGTTTTAATCCGAGCTACGGTTTATTTTATATGAATTTTCAAAGTTTTATTAATATTCTGAAATCATTTTAATTCGAAAATAAATAACAAATTGCTATGTGTACCCAGCTCTATGTACACAGAAGTGTACATAGAGGATGACATGTGGGCGCGGGGGGACCAGTTGACCAGTCAACGTTTGACTGATCAACAAGGGGTGGGGCCCCCTTTCATACATACATTTAACTGACTAAAGAATTAGATTAACTAAACTAGTTCATTAGGTTAACTAGCAAAACATGCCCGTGCGTTGTAATAGGAAAAACATTTGTGCCTCATACTCACACCTAACAACATCGCTGGACGTCGACCCCTTGAATCTTTGACGATGCCATACGACAAACAACACGATAAGTCATGTTGTGCAAAAAGGTTGGATGTTTTTTAAAGTGTACTCAAGATGTTTTCAATTTATTAGACAACAAAAATATCAGCGTTAAGCCGGCATTTCTAAAATACCCCATATAAAGAAGATATTGATTAAGATTGCATCGTAAACGGTATAAAACAGATAATATAATAGCATATTTGAAATTTAAATATATTTTTTGAGGGATTTTCATATATAACATATTAGATTTGGAGTTAGGGTTTGAAAGTTATGAATCATTAAAAAAACATTTGAATTTGCCTGAAAATAGAAAAGTTGGGCCAAAATTGAAACATTTTTGCAGACCATCTGCTAAATGACGCTCGGGCGAGGCAGTAATATCTTTGCCTACCGGCATTAGTAGCAGAGATTTCAAAATACCCCATATAAAAAAGATATTAATTAAGATTGCATCGTAAACGAAATATTATAAATGGATAATATAATACCATATTTAAAATCTAAACATTTTTTAGGGATTTTCATATATGACATGTTAGTTTTGGGTTAGAAAAGCTGTGCCAAAACCGAAAGATTTTGCAGCCCATCTGCTAACGCCTAGAGCCTAGGCGCGCTTAAGCGCTCGCTTAGGCGCGCCTTTTTTTAACTATGATGAATAGTTAGTTTGATACATAATGTTTTCATTAATATGATCATAAGCATCATGGTCACGAAAATTGTTCATCAGAAGTTTAACTGACATAATGAACGTAGCTCAAAACTCCCAACGGGCCTACATCCTCTATCTCCAATGTAGATAGCACTCATCGCTTATCCTTCTTTTTACCCTTGTCTATGATGTTTGTGGTGTCCAGTTTATAATGTGTCCAAACGTGATCAATTTCATGACAATGAGCACGCCACCCCACGTGCACACATGTCGTTGCATCCACGCAAGGGGAAATTTAGAACTTTATAAAGTAATTTGTCAAGTTGGACATGAGGACGCCCTCTGCGCCTCTACATCTTTCCTTGTATTCCTATTTGTTTTTGCACAAAGCACGCCGCTACGTAGCCTATTGCCATGAATTTGGTCAAAGTTGAGGAACTGGGTCACGACACATTAAGGGAGGTGAAAAGCTCGTCAAGAACAAATTGATAGCGGGGGATACAGATGCCAGGCGAGACATGGCGAGATGTGATGCCGGCGTCTAAGGGCACTAACGGGTCGAGCGAGACGTCTGCCCAGTGACGCCGAGAAAGAAGTGTCAATTACAGGCGCCGACCAGTCTGCGCGTATTATGGGCTTATATGGTCCAGTTTTAGTTTTCCATATCAACATGTTTTTTCTTTGATTGGGAGATTTGCCTGAACGTGTTTGATGCACCTTTGGATTTCAATGAATCTGTGACATATGCTTTTCGAAACTACTGTACACACGATGAATTAGCGGACAGAATGCACACGACACTGATGATCAACTGTTGTTGCCCACCGAAAGAAAGAGATGCACGGCTGCAAGTTCTTGTCGTGCATGAATCGGCCGCCAACTATCGTCCATCTAGCAGTGCTCTATGCTTTTTTGGATCATATTTCAAAGTTACAGCACAACGATTGGCGTTCTCCTATGCCCAACGGACGCCGCGCCGGAGACACACTCACGCACGCAGTTGACCAGTAATCATGCATGCTTTGACGCCCGTGTATGTACTATACGTTACACACCACCTTTGACAGGACAGGGCCTCCGCATGCCAGCCACGCACACCACACGCATAACCATGATTTAGACACATGCAACAGCAGTACAACACAGCCACTGCCGCTGCCAAACCCGTGCAGGAAAAAGGCTGGATCCATCCCACCCATACCATGCAAAAAACAAAGATGACTCGCATCTCTCTCTCTGCTTGGAATAATGGTGGTTCTTCCTTCGCCGCCTCTCCACCACTCCTCTACTTTCTTCTTCCTCCCCTCTTTCTCCTCCTCCACGTACTACCTCCACCATACCTCCCCATGCCTACCATGGCAGGCTCCCTCTCCTGCCTTCGCCACCACGACTCCGTTTCTCCCTCCCTCTCTTTTCGCTACAGGAGCTCCTCGCGCGCCATGGAGTTTGCACTGAACCTCCCCTGCCTCGCGCCGCCGCCTCCTTAGCCCCGCTGCCGGAGCGCTCCACTGCCAGCGAACCAGGTAGTGTCCCCTGCGGCACCTCTCTTTCACCCTCTTTTCCTTCCTTCTCCTCCCTGGATCATCCACACCCCCACGCATCTCTCTCCCTCTCTGTGTTCCAGGAAACGGCCATGGCCGAGCACCAAGCCGAATCGAGCTTTGCCGCCCTCTGCTGTCCGTCGCGCCGGCCAGCCTCCTCTACGCCGAGGCCCTGCAGCCATCCCTCCGCCTCGGATCTCGCCGGACCCGTCCGGATCGGGACCCGCGTTGCCCGCCGAGCTTGCCACCGGCGCTGTCGCTGCCTTCTGTCGAGCACGAGCTCGTCCCTGGACTCCTATGCTCGCGTTCACCTGAGCGAGCGAATGCCCATGACGCCCGTGGACAGCACCGTGCACCCTGCACTGCGCTGCCGCACCTCCTGCTCCCGCTGCCGTCTGCTACAGCAAAGCCGCCGCCTCGTCTCCCCTCCTTTCTCTAGTTTTTTCCTCTCCCCATCTCCCCGTCTCCTTTCTGACAGGAGTCCAGATGCCCTGAATTCGCCCGAGAAATCGCGCTCCGTCCTTAATCTTCGTCACCGGCTACCCCCTTCCTCACCGCCCGCCTTCGAATCCTCCCCGGCCCCTGCCGCGCATGGATCCGCTCGCTGCAAGCTCTAGCCGCCGCCACCGTTCTGCAGATTGCGGGCTGAATAGACGAAAATACAGGGTCCTCTTTGTAAATTTGAAACATTTTTTGACTTACTAAAACCGGTAGTGCGGGTTGATTTCAGGGAACTATAGGGGGTTTTCTGTAAATATGCGCGACGGACGACAGAAACCCATTTTTCTTTATTATTACTAGGAAACAATGCCCGTGCGTTGCAACGGGAGAAACAATCCACCCACATGACCATGTAATTTGTGAATGCATGGCACGATATTCTATAAGCTGAAATAAAAAGATAAAATAAGCAAAGCTAGAGGATTTACATACATCTCTAGTGACAAGATTAATTGTGCAAAGCAAAAAAGGATAGCAATGTATCAACGGACTTAGGTTGATGCCACATCAATTCACATGTTCGAAGTTTGATCCTCAAACGGACCAATCTTGAAAATATTTTGTTGTTCAATAAATATGAACCGAAGGAATCAAACATATAAAATAATTCTAAGCAATTAAGAATCTACAATTGACACATAATCGTGGTGCTAATAGCAAAATGGCCATTTTCTTAAACAAATTTTAGAACCAAAGATATTAAATGGGAAACTTCTGGCTTCTGAGATAATGGAACTGGGTTTTCTCATGCAGCTCAAGTACATCCTTACCTTCTCATTTAGAACCTGAAAGCTGAAAAGAAGCAAAAAAGTAAGTCAAATTTGTGGTCACTGAAAACATTAACAATGTAAACCAAAAATACAGTCTTCGCACGACTACCTTATCAGAGAACTTGTATATATTTGAAGGTGTGTCTAGAAGGCAATTAATTAAGTCTTAACTGATGGATTGCGTTTTATCAGAAAAATGGTTTTTTCAGTCAGCAAATGATGAAAAAATGCATCCTACGCTCCAAATGGAAGGTAAATGCTGCATTTTGGAGAAAACAACATTCTAAACATGTTAAGAAACATGAATATAAGCAAAATCAGGGAAATTATTAAAGATGATTTTACTATTCTTGGAAGCAAGATAAGTTCGTTCGGATGTTGTCGAATTCATTTATTGTCCAACATTATAGTGTTACTAACATGTCTACACTATTAACTAAAATGCTAACTAAGTGGCAACTATTCTGTACCTTGCAGTTGTGTTTTCTAGAGCTCACTGATCACAAGGGAAACAACACACGTGACAGGAGGAGGGGGCAGGGAGCAGCATAGGAACTTATAGCGAAAGCGGAAGGCATGGCAATTCTAGGCAGCATTCATGGTGCTGTTGGAAAACATGTGAGTGCAAGCATGATATTGAAGGTGCTATGCCACTGCATCTATTTAATAAAATGTGCAAAGCTAATTAACCTTGAAAGATCCGCTTGGCTAATTAACCTTGAAAGATCCGCTTGTTGAGTTCATCCTCTACATATCTATACACGAAATTTATTCAGGTAAAAATCCATTTTCTTTAACACCGAAAGAATCATAAAAATTGATTGACTTAAATGCAATATCACAATAAAATGGATCTGATGAGAAAGAGGAAAGATGGATCGCTTTGCTTACCTGACAAAGACGGATGATGAACCCTGCGTTGAGACGTTGACATGGCCTTGTGTAGGCTGGCGACGCGGATCTGTCTTCCCACACCCATGTACAGGCCGGAGCTCTCCCATCGCGTCGCCGATGGGGCTTCAGTAGACGACGTCGTCAGCCTGCTCATAAGAATGATTTCTGTCAAGTCATGAGCAATTGTCTGAAGTGGATTTCAAAGTTCAGTTTGTACAGAAAAGCCATGCAAGTACCTTGGGGGTAGAATCTTCTATAACGTATACTGAATTGGAGTTCAGCTCTGATATAGCGAAAGGCGGCTGCGACTCGGTGTGCAGATACCTTAAACCTTGGGCGATGCTGATGGCTATTTTCATTTATCTGAGCCAAGAGAATTGGGCCGCTTCTCCATCTAAAGGAAGAAAACAAATGAGATCAAATTACGATGCACAGAAAATGCAAAATATTTCTGTCATAACGAAATTGAAGAGATAGACTTACGGTGTAGGTGCTCGTACAGGGTCCCATTTGATGCGTACTCAAAGAGTAACATCCTCGAGAATGGGTCACTCTCTCTGCAATAGCCCAGAAACTTTGCTATGTTCTCATGACTCAACCTTGCCAAATCATAACCTACAATGTTCATCACATTTTATTTATTTATTATTTGAGTTAAAAGGTGTTTCTGAGTCACAATTTTAGACAAACGAACTACCTTGTTTTGGTAAAAGAGCTCATGCTCGCTAGTCCAATGACCTTCAAAGGCGCATAATGATATGACAAAAACCTCAGGTCCATCCTTCATTGTTCCTTTGTAGACTACAATCTCCGGAGTTGAGCCAATTATGTTGCTAAAATCCTCACGCACTACTTCAAGTTCCTGGCGACTCAACTTTGGCAAACTTTTCAGCATATCAGAATCTGAGGAAAGCATGAACGCATTAGCAACAATATATGTTAGACAAAATAATCAATTTGTTTGGGAAAAATTTGTATTAGTAAACGTAGGAGTTTGATCCGATTCTAACATAGGTGCAGATATGCCGAAGCTCAACCAATTGTCTAAAGTTTGTTTAGTGAAACAAATGAGCGCCCTACTACATTATAGCAATATACCTTTTTAGAGGGGGGGGGGTATAGTAATATATCTTAAAATGATTGTACTTGATAATTGGGCATGTCAAAACAGTACAGTGTATAATAAATGGAGAAGGAACTAAATGCATCATATATATGAATCAGAAGGCTGCATTGAGGCATTTTTTAAAGCAATCTTGCAGGACATACTAACCACAATCAGTTTCCGTATTATTCTTCAGAGATGCACATAATATAGCATTGGGCATCAAATAAATCTGAACAAAGCAAATAAAAAATTACAACCAAAGCAGGTCGATTGAGAATTGATTAAGCTGTAAATATCATGTGAGAAGTGAAAGTGAGAAATCTCATATACAAATAAACAACAGTAAATCTGTATTGTAATAAACTAACCATTTGCATTTGTGGTGACTGGTGGGTGATTGACCACAAAAACTGTACCATGACTCCCTTAGGGTAGAAAAGTGTGTCAGTGGATCTGATGGCCTTAGGAAAAAATGGTCGCAAATGATAGCAAATTTAGTCCGTCTAACACTTCTAAGCTTCATGGATAACAAACTGTTCAAGCAGCAGTCTTGAAATCTGGTGGCATATAACTGCCAATCATAATCCATGAAGAATTTCTAAAATTTAGCTTATTCTGAACATTTTTAGTTACCCAAGAGACATTCAGCAAGTAACAGACGGCATGCATACTATGTAATCTAGGGACATATATGTTATCTAAACATTGCCTGAACTACAATGCAAAATAAGTACAACTTCATCAAAGAACAACGTAGCGAAATAAGAGATGCACATAATATAGCATTGGACATCAAATAAATCTGAACAAGCTGCAACAAGCGTACCTGCATGAATGTTGTAGCAATCTGGTAGGGACATCACGTACACTATGAATCTGCAGCTCCTCCTCTCCTGCGGTGGTTAGACTTTTTCGATAACTAACAGATGCCTGAACCAGGGCGGCCTTGCTTGCCTATGTGCGCACCCGAATCATGTAAACGTGTGCAACAATCCGTCAGGAAGGAACAAACCATCACCGGGCAGCGGATTCCTATCAAAATAGTGACCGATCTGACAGAGGTATACATAAAGGCTACAATAACCAACATGAAGGCCGAGCTTGGACGTCAGGCCCCTGCTAATTATAACTGAAGCGGTGCAGATCCTCTGGAAGGCAAGCCAAAGGAAGAGCACAAGTTCGCTAGGGAGGAGTGACTGGGACTGCCGAGACACAACAGATCGTGAGGAGTAGTTACGGTCGTCGGGGCAGGAGCGCCGCCACCATGGCACTGATATGCCGCTGCAGAGAAGCGACAAGAGGGGATACAGGAAAGGTTTCTATGGCCGGCAGCGCAAAACTGTGGCAGCTGATTTTGCTACAGAGTTAAGAAATCTGAATGACTGCCTACAAGAACATGAGTTGCATCCTCGTATGATTTATTCCATGACCCCAATCCAATTTCTTCACTCCATCCCTACAGACAACAAACATATTGTAATGCATATGTTGAGACCTGAGAGCTAAGATCGAAGAAGAATCGAAACAAAACAATTAAAGTTCCTCCAACAAAGAACTGAAGCGAAACACGACAACAGAGCAGTGCCAAAATCCAAAACGTGAGCAATGGCTTTTCCAAGTAAAATAGCATGTGTGGCATGAGGGAGAGGGTGGGTATTGGAGGAACCTTGCCGGATCCGGTCATGGCGACGAGCCGCTGGGTGCAGTGGCAGGAGTTCTGAGTTGGAGATGCCGGTGATGTGGAGTCGAGGCCTGGGCGGCGCAGCAGATGACGTCAAGGCGGGAGATGTGAGAGGAGGAATACCAGGGAGGCAGTAGCAACGATGTCGGATCCCCCTGTCTCCCGCGGTCGTCCGTCGTCGCCCGGCTCCGGCGAGCTCCTGCCTAGGTCGCCGCACCATCCCTCCTTTCTTCCTTCTTCTTCCCCTCACCTCCCTGTCTCCTTTCGCCCGGCAAGCCACGATCCGGCCTTCGTCGTCGTCACCGGCGACCCCCGCCTCGCCGCCCGCCTCCGGATACGCCTCCTCAGCCCCTGCCGCGCATGAATCTGGCCCTTGCAATCTCCAGCCGCCGCCTTCGCTCGAGCCACCGCGCCGCCCCCAGCCGCTCGAGCCACCGCGTTGACCCCATCCAGAAGCTGGGCTTGAGCGGCGGTGCGACGGCGGGTCGAGTTCCGGCGGATTCCGGCGAGGCGACGATGGGGCGGAGTTCGGCGGCGCGCGGCGGCGTTGCAGGGCGTGGCGGCGCTGGAGGTGGATGAGATTGGGGTTCATGGGTCGTTCGTGTGGCTAGGTTTTTTTTTCTTTCCAGGGGGACCGCGGGTTGAATTCTCAAAACGGCAGGGTTCTTTTTGTAATAATGAAACGTTTTCTGAGATAGCAACTTAAAAAGGGACTGCGGGTTGAATTCTTGAAAATAGAGGGGATTTTTTGCAAAAGTGATGACGACGTACGACCAGAAGCACTCCGTGCTTTATTAGTAGGGAAAGATTAGGTAAAGATTGTAAGGTTAATTAATTAAGTTAATTAAACATTTAACTAATAAATTATGTTGTTTATTTTTATTAAAAAAAATACTTTTTTAACAAATCATGGCAGGGGCCCCAGCTGTCAAAGGCCATATGGCGTTAGCGGGGCGGGTACGGGCGCAGGGGGTGCGGGCGTCCGTGCCCGAGGCAACCCGGGTGCGACGGCCAGGGCAGTAGCCGGAGCCGCACGGCGAAGTGGCAGGCGAGGGCGGTCGCCGGCGGGAGGAGCAGGGCGCACGGGCGGCGGGGCACCGACGGCTAGCGGGGCGACCCAGTGCGGACGAGGGTGGCGAGCGGCGCAAGGGCCGGTGGCTGCGGCACGCACGGCTGTACGGGGCGGCCGACGCGGGGTACAAGGGCGGACTGCAGCGTTTCGTGACGGTGGCTGGGGCGGGGCTGCGCGAGGCCGTGGCGGAGTATGGCAGCGACGGTGCGGAACGGGCGGCGCGTGACGGCAGGAGGCGGACGCGGCCGGGCGGAGCTGCAGCAGTGGGTGGAGACGGCAATGCAGCAGCGCAGGGGGCGGGGCGGGGCCTGGTGCAGGTGGGCGTGAAGCAAACGGCAACGTGCGGATGGTAAGCGTTGGGTCGTGGCCGAGCGGGCAAGATGGGGGGGGGAGGGGGCACCCGC
>NC_041391.1:184481027-184505921 GCF_002162155.2 Triticum dicoccoides | reverse complement strand
GCGGCCGGGCGGAGCTGCAGCAGTGGGTGGAGACGGCAATGCAGCAGCGCAGGGAGCGGGGCGGGGCCTGGTGCAGGTGGGCGTGAAGCAAACGGCAACGTGCGGATGGTAAGCGTTGGGTCGTGGCCGAGCGGGCAAGATGGGGGGGGGAGGGGGCACCCGCAGGCAGCAGCAGCGCACACGGGCAGTAGGCGAGCGGGGCAGGCACTATCCGCGGTGGCGGCCGGAGTCGGGCGACGGCGGGGAACGACCTATGGAGCATGCGGGGGTGAGCGAGGATGTGCGTTGGGTGCGGGCGGAGGTGCTGAGCACGCACGCAGACTCGGGTGCTGGCTGCGGCCACAGTGCCCATGCCGGCGAGCTCGACCGTGGCGGCGGGAGCGTGAGTTCGTCGGAGGCGCGCTACGGCTTACTACGAGGGCAGCGGGGAGAGAGGCCAGACGGGGTGCTCACCGGGCTCCTACAGATGTGCTAAAGCGGGCTCGAGGGAGCTCGAGGTCATCGGATCCGTCGCCAGAGTGCGTCGGAGCCGATGGAGAAGATGGGGCAAGGTGGGGTCTGGGCGGCCTCCGGCTTGTGTTCGTCGTTGTAGTGGACGCAGCAGATGGAGGCGGTCGTCGTAGACCGGTAGGGGCAGCGAGACGCGGCCGGTGGCCGTGTTGACGACGACGGGCGGTGATGGCGACGCTCGGGCAGGAGCGTCGCGGCAGATCTGGAGGAGGGGGTGGAGCAGGAGGGAGAGGAGGGCGGAGTGGTGAGAGAGTGGGAGGGGATGGGATCGAGGGGTCGGGGCGTAGCATCCTTATCCCCTCCCGGTGTCGGCGCCGGCGAGGTGGTCCGGGGCGACCTGCCCCTATAGCGACTCGGTCGCACGAACATGAGAGAGGGGAGGGACCGGGGATGGTGGGCTGGCGTGGCGATCCAGCTGGGCCGAGGCCCAGTGAGAGGGGAGGTTAGGGCTTTTCTTCTTCTATTTTTATTTTTCTTTCTAAAACTTTTTTTGGTTTTCTTTTTTAGTTTCTTTTTTACTTTTAGTTTTATAAAATGTAACACTAGCCCTTAAATTAGTACTACTAAATATGCCAATGCCATAAAAAGTCCGGAACTAAACAAAAGAGCTTAAAATTTTATTATTGATAAAAGGCATTTAATTTATTGTTTAAGCCATTGTTTTAATTATTTTCGTGCATTTAATGACTCTCTAAAAATGTTGCTTCACCACCATAAATAGTTATGAAATATTTGCAACATTTTGAACATTTTATTTTGCATGTTTGAGAAGTTTGAACTTCGGACTTCTATTTTAAATTTGAATTTGGATTGCGATTTGGATCAACCGAGGATTAGCAATACTAAGAGCGATGACCTGACATCATTAGTGGATATTACCGTAGCTTAATTATCCGGGGGTCACATGCACCGCCTCTTTGCTCTATAAATACCCCAATATTCTAGAAACCCTAGGAGAGTCGATGAAAATCAATTCCAGCCGTCGTAGACTCCACAAACACCAGATCCAATCTGGACACCATCACGGAGGGGTGCATCATATCCATTGGTGCCTCTCTGATGATGCGTGAGTAGTTCTTTGTAAACCTACGGGGCCGTAGTTAGTAGCTAGATGGCTTCCTCTCTCTCTCTCTCTCTCTCTCTCTCTCTCTCTCTCTCTCGATTATCAATACAATGGTCTCTTGGAGATCCATATGATGTAAGTCTTTTTGCGGTGTGTTTGTTGGGGTTCGATGAACTTTGAGTTTATGATCAGATCTATGTTTCTATCCATGAAAGTTATTTGAGTCTTCTTTGATCTCTTATATGCGTGATTGATTATAGCCTCGTATTTCTTCTCCGATATTTGGGTTTTGTTTGGCAAATTTTATCTATTTATCATGCAATGCGAAGAGGTGCTTTGTGATGGGTTCGATCTTACGGTGCTTGATCCCATTGAAAGAAAGGGAAACGACATGTATGTATCGTTGCTATTAAGGATAATAGGATGGGTCTATTTCTACATAAATAGATCTTATCTACATCATGTCATCATTCTTATTGCATTAGTTCATTTTTCCATGAACTTAATGCACTGGATGCATGATGGATAGCGGTCCATGTGTGGAGTAATAGTAGTAGATCCAGGCAGGAGTCGGTCTACTAATCTTGGACGTGATGCCTATATAATGATCATTGCCTGGATATCATCATGATTATTTGAAGTTCTATCAATTGCCCAACAGTAATTGTTTTCCCATTGTTTGTTATTTTTCTCGAGAGAAGCCACTAGTGAAACCTACGGCCCCTCGGGTTTCTTTTCATCATATATTCCTTTGCGGTCTATTTTCCTTTGCATTTATTTTCAGATCTATTAAACCAAAAATACAAAAATACCTTGCTGCAATTTATTTGTTCCGCGATCTATTTATCCTATCTACCACTTTTACCTCACGTTATTTGCCTATCTTGAGGCGCCGTGCCCGAAAGGGATTGACAACCCCTTTAACACATCGGGTTGCGAGTATTTTTGTTATTTGTGTGCAGGTGTTGTTTATGTGCTGTGAGGAGGTTCTCCTACTGGTTCGATAACCTTGGTCTCATCACTGAGGGAAATACCTACTGTCGCTTTACTGCATCATCCCTTCCTCTTTAGGGAAATACCGACGTAGTTCTAGCAGACATCATGCCTATATAACGATCATTGCCTGGATATTTTCATGATTATTTGAAGTTCTATCAGTTGCCCAACAGTAATTTTTTTACCCACCGTATGCTATTTTTCGAGAGAGAAGCCACTAGTGAAATCTACGGCCCCCGGGTCTCTTCTTTATTATATTTGCCTTCGCGATCTATTTTTGTTTGCTTTTATTTTCAGATTTATTAATCCAGAAATACAAAAATACCTTGCTGAAATTTATTGTTATTTATTTTATCTTGCGTTCCCGCGAGATCTATTTATCCAATCTACTACAATTTTACCTATCTTTTTACCCGCGAGGGATTGACAACCCCTCTCTTACGTCGGGTTGCAAGTATTTGTTCTTTGTGTGCAGGAGCTGTTTACGTGGTGTTGTGTGGTTCTCCTACTCTTTCGATAACCTTGGTCTCATCACTGAGGGAAATACCTACCGTTGTTGTGCTGCATCATCCCTTCCTCTTTGGGGAAATACCGACGTAGCTCAAGCCGCATCAACATGCATCTCAATTCCTATAGAGAAAGAGATGCCATTTAATGCATAGGATAGCAATTTTTCCATTGAGTCTAGGCTAATGTACTGGTAATGTGCACTAAAAATATACCCCTGGATTATAGGCGTACACAGTATATTGCAGATGCAATCAGTACCTTTGGCCGTTTCCATCACTGGCACCAGGATGACCCACTACTTGTTCGTACCTTGGTGTACGTTTCTTTTCCGGCAACTACATTAGTGCCGCGTGATGTGGTCTATCGGGAGTTTACTGATTTTGGAGGTTCTCGCATTTCTTGGTCTGCTCCAATATACATCTTCTCTGCTGACTTTGCTGATATTTTGCCACCGGACGAGGATCTGATGCCCTTCGATGGCAACCCTCACCCACTCCATGGGCATCTGCAATTTAATAACCACAATTGGGTTATGCCTGAATATCCTGAGATTGGTTGGGATGAGCTGCCACCTCCACCGCAGGAGAATGAACCACACTACCAGGAGGCCCCTCATGATGATCTGAATTTGCAGCAGGAGATTGTGGAGGAAAATCAGGTTGATGTGAATCAGTCCCAGGAATCTATCATTCTCCAGGTTTTGGATGAGTCTGTTAATGCTCAGCCAGTTGAGGACTTAGTGATCTTGCAGCAACCTGCTGTCCAGATGCAGCCTCCTCTCCATGTTGGCCAAGTCTTCACTGTTTTTGGCCCTGTTCTTCCACCTGTGATGCATTGGCAGCGGACTTTCAACAAGTTTATGCCAGCTATCTTCTCTGCTGATATACCAAAGTGTGTCTTCAAGACTGATCTTGGTTCTCTGCTACTGTCTAAGAGCTCTTGGGATATTTGCTTTAACGGGACAGAAGTCAGCTTCTCTTTGCAGCCTGCACCAGAACCCACACTCTTCTTTCCATGCCAGGTTGCTCCAGTTAAGAGGCCTGTTGCTCGAGCGCTCTGCTTTGATGATCTCTCTGAACCTGTCAATGAGTCATTTGAGTTCTCTGCAATACCTGAAGTTAATACCAAGCGTGGCCGGAAGCCAAAATCAGCTAAGGTTGTGGTTGACACTGAGGTGCGCCGCAGTGCACGCCTAAGTGCGCTACGGGATGGCTATCATAGATCTCCAAGCAGAGGCCCCCAGCAGGTCAAGACCCAGTGCTCTTTCAAGAGGCGTCGAACAAGCTCAGCTCAGCCAGAGGAGAACAAGTCAGTGCCTCCACCAACGCCGGTTTCTGATCTTCAGCGTATAGGGGCACGTTTGCGCATTGCTCGAGAGAAGATCTCCAAGGACAAGCTTGAGGCTGCTCCTTCTACCTCCACCAGCAGCAAGGGTTCTGATGTTTAGTTGCACCGGACGACTTTATGGTTTATGGCGTACCGATTTAAACGCCATCTATCTGTTCTTTTGTTTCCTGTTTGGACTATATCTCCCCTGTTTAGTTGGTCAGTATAGGTCATTACATGATCTACTTTTGCTGCTTTTTATTTTGGTTTGTAATGAATCAGACAGGGTTTAGAGACTGGAAGGTGTTGTGTTGGAACGTGCGTGGTCTTAATTCTGAAGCACGGCAATTAGCGGCTAAGCAAAAGATTGATGAAAGTGGTTGTTCGGTTGTCTGTCTATAAGAAACGAAGTGCATGCATATTGATCATAGGTTCATTAGGAAATTTCGTCCTCGGCGTTTTGATAATTTTTCCTATGTACCTTTGGTGGGTGCTTCGGTCGGTATGATCATCATCTGGAATTCTTCTTTCTTTGAAGGAAAATTAATTGAGGCAAGACATTTTGGTATTATTATGGAATTCCAATCTAAGCATACCTCTGAAGTTTGGACTCTCGTGTCTGTTTATGGTCCGTGCCAGGGCCCGGCCCGGGATGATTTTGTGCAATGGTTATATAATCTTGATATTAACTGTGATGATAATCGGCTGTTGTTGGGTGACTTCAATTTCATGCGATCGTTGGAAAATCGAAACCTACCTGGGGGTAATGTTAGCGATATCTTTATGTTTAATGAAGTGATTGGCCACCTGGGTCTCGTTGAGCTACCAATTAAGGGACGACAATTTACTTGGTTGAATATGCAAACTAATCCTTTACTAGAACAGATCGATTGGTTTTTTACCTCAGTTGCATGGACCACGGATCATCCAAACACGCTTGTTTTGCCCCTTGCACGCACGGCCTCCGATCATGTTCCGTGAGTGGTCTCGATTGCTACTGCTATCCCTAAGGCTAAAATCTTTTGTTTTGAAAATTATTGGATTGACTTGCCTGGTTTTTATGACTTTGTAGCACAAGTTTGGAGCAAATCAGTGGCCAGACAATCGGCTGCCCTAAATATTTCCTCTAAATTCAAAGCGCTAAGGTATGCACTCAAGAAATGTCACATGAATTTGTCCACAATTAAGGCGTTAATTTTTGACTGCAACAAAGTGATCCTCTTCTTTGATGGGCTAGAGGAGATTAGGCCTTTGTCAAGGTTGGAGTTTAATTTCAGGCGAATTGTGAAATTGCATTTGGAGGATATTTTACATTGGCAGTATGTACATTGGAAGCAACGTTGTACTATACGCAGCGTAAAAGTTGGTGAGGAAAACTCGAAGTTTTTCCATGCCATGGCCACGGAAAGGTATAGGAGAAATACAATTTCTTCTCTCAAGAATGCTGATGGTGATGTGGTCTCGGATCACCAACAACTGGCGGGCATGTTTTGGTCTAATTTTAATCAAAGAATGGGCAATGCAAAAGGAATTCGCATGGGTTTTGATTTGGACACATTAATTGCAAGAGTTGATGGCCTTGAGGATCTTTCCCAGCCTTTCACTGATTCCGAGGTTGATGTTGTCATTAAGAACATGCCACCGGACTGTGCCCCTCGTCCCGATGGTTTTTCTGGTCTGTTCTTAAAGAGGTGCTGGCCAATTCTAAAGGAGGATTTCATGCAACTTGTCAAGGAGTTTTATGAGGGGAGGTGCAACTTGGAATGTCTTAATACCTCATTAATTACTCTGATACCTAAGAAGCTAAGCCCTGAAGTTGTTGGAGATTTTCAGCCAATCTCATTGACCAACACGTACTTGAAATTTTTGACAAAGCTGCTTGCAAACCGACTTCAGAAAGTGATCCTACATTACATCCACCGCAATCAATATGGTTTTCTTCGGTGTCGTTCTATTCAAGATTGCCTAGCCTGGTGTTTCGAGTATATACACCAATGCAAGGCCTCCAAGCGCCCCATTGTCCTCCTAAAGTTGGATTTTACGAAGGCCTTTGACACAATTGAGCATGACCTAATTCTCAGAATTTTGCAATGCAAGGGCTTTGACTCCCGGTGGACTGGACGGATCAATAGTATTTTGTCAACGGGATCTTCTTCTGTGCTTCTCAATGGCATGCCAGGAAATCATTTTGTCTGCAGAACAGGAGTGCGTCAGGGGGATCCACTATCACCGTTGCTCTTTGTGATTGCAATAGATTTATTGCAATATGTAGTCAACGAGATGTGCTCCAGGAATATTCTCTCTCTGCCAATCCCAACCAACTCCAATGATTACCCAATAGTGCAATATGCCGACGACACTTTAATTATGCTACCTGCGATTGATGATCAGCTCATTGCTTTCAAGCAGATGCTTGTCACTTTTGCTGAGTCAACTAGTTTGCGTGTTAATTTTAGTAAGTCCTCTCTCATTCCTATAAACATGTCTGATGAGGAAGGTGCTAGAGTGGCCTCTCTGCTGGGATGTGACGTTGGCACGATGCCTTTCACGTATCTAGGTTTGCCAATGGGAACTTCTAGGTCGACCATCTATGATCTGCTGCCTCTAGTTGATCGTGTTGAGCGCCGATTATCTGCCTCTTCATGCTTACTAAACCAAGGGAGCCGACTGCAACTTATTCAGTCGGTGTTGTGCTCCATGCCAATATATTTTTTGTGCACATTATCTCTCCCAAAGGGCATTATACAACAGTTAGAGCGGATCATGGGACAGTGTCTGTGGAGAGGCAACACGGATAATCCACGTCAATCTTTGGCTGCTTGGGATTTAGTATGTCGCCCTAAGTGTTTTGGTGGTTCGGGTGTTCTTAATTTGGCCATCCAAAATGAGGCTTTGTTACTTAAGCATCTCTTCAAGTTTTTCAATAAAGTGGATGTGACTTGGGTATCTTTAATCTAGGACACTTATTATGCATCGTCACCAACCCAAAGCACCCAGATCTGTGGTTCATTTTGGTGGCATGATATCATCCGTTTATATCCCAAATTCTGCAAGCTGGCTGTTGCACAAGTTCATGCTGGTGACAAGATGCTCTTTTGGCTTAACCGTTGGCAGTTGGGAAATCATGCTGTATTGTTGCACGACTGTTTTCAGAGGCTTCATTCTTTTGCTATGGATGATGCAATCACAGTTAAAGACGTTATTGAGCAGCCTGATATCTTGGATCATTTCCATTTGCCTCTATCGCAGGAGGCCTTCTCAAAATTCACACAATTACAGGCCCTCCCGCCTTTGATCAATTTGAATGGTGACAGCAAGGACATTTGGAAGTGACCTTCAAAGTCCGGAGTCTATATGGAAAAGATATACTCTGACTCTTGCTTCTCACAACTAGTGGTTGATCCCATATTCAAGTGGATTTGGAAGTGTGCATGCACGCTAAAGCTAAAAGTTTTTGATTGGCTTCTGTTAATGGATCGTTTGAACACCAGGGATATGATGCAACGTCAGCAATGGATCATCCAGGATGACACTTGTGTACTATGCAATCTTGCACAACATGAGGATCGGGCTCACCTTTTCTTTGCTTGCAATTTTAGCCAAAGGGTTTGGAACTACATTGGGATTTCTTGGACTGTTCAACCGAACCAAACCACATATGATATGGCTCAAGCAGTTAGGAAGGATTTTGGTCACCCTTTCTTCTCTGAGGTTGTTTTCACTACTACTTGGAATATTTGGATACAAAGGAATGGGAAAATCTTCAGAAATGAACAACCTTCATTTAGAGCTTGGAGAAGAAACTTTATACATGACATCTCTCTTCTATCTCACAGGATTAGATGTAAATATAAAGATAGTCTTCTATCTTGGATAGCTAACCTTACTTAGTCTTTCTCTTGTAAGTATATTTTCTCTTCTCTGTACATTTGTAAAGTTGTAACTTATACTTTTATTATTTAATAAAGGACTGCGAGGCTGTTGCCTTGCAGTACATAGTTATAAAAAAAAGTGCACTAAAAATTATAGTAGTAACTAGCACTGGTACATGCTCGTAATTAATTAAACAAACATACGGGCGACATAGACACACACACTAAATACTAGTACTACTACTCACATGCTCGCCAGAAGCCGTCGTTCTCCTTCACTACAAAAAAAGACACATCCGTGACATTTTGGGTCGAACGAATTTTTTTTGTCATACATATCACACTTCTGTGATGATAATTGTGACAAAACCCGGTATCATCATACATGTGGTGGGCTCCTACTTCTATGACAAAAAATCATGATAGAAAATGGGCTTTTCGTCCTGGGCGGGCCGGAGACGCAGCTGCATGACATTCTTTGGGCCATCCATGACGGAAAAAACCATGGTAGATGCGAGGGGGAGGAAAATTTCGGGGAGTTGCCGGTTACGGTGGGAGGTCGGGGGCCGAGCGATGCACGTTTCTGTCGTACACGTACGCGCGTGTGTGCGAGGCGTTGGCTCTAACTGAACTCGAGCAAGGCGTTGGGCTCTAACTGAACCCTAGTGATTGCACTGCAAGCTACGCGTTACTGAACCCGAGCGATCGATCGATTGCTGTTAACTGAACACGATGGAGCGATTCCTTCGCTACTGCTGCTAACTGAAGCCGATCGATTGGATGAACAGTGAGTGTTGCGGGGGGGGGTGGATGAACAGTGAGTGGTGGCGTTGCCTCTAGATGAACAGGAACCCGTGGTGTGGAGGGCTGGATGAGTAGTAGACGGTGGAGGGGTGGCTGTGGAGGGGTGGTTGAACAGGACCCCGTGGTGTGGAGGGCTGGATGAACAGGAGATGGTGGAGGGCTAGATGAACAGTAGACGGTGGAGGGGTGGTTGAATAGTAGACGGTGGAGTAGCGCGCGGTGGAGGCTGGATGAACAGGAGCCCGTGGAGGCTGGAGGAGGTCGACGGTAGCCCGTGGAGGCTGGAGGAGGTCGACGGTGGAGATGAACAGTATCCCGTGGAGTCCCGTTTTGCGGTACGCCACACCCCTCCCGATGAATAGGATCCCCGTTTCGACCGTAGGAGGTCCATTTCGTCCGTTTTGTGGTACGCCACACCCCTCCCGATCAACAGGACCCTCATTTCGACCGCAGGAGGTCTGTTTCCTCCGTTTTGCGGTACGCCACACCACTCCCGATCAACAGGACCCCCGTTTCGACCGTAGGAGGTGCGTTTCCTCCGTTTTGCGGTACGCCACACCCCTCCCAATCAACAGGACCCCATTCCGAATGTAGGAGGTCCGTTTCCTCCTTGTGCGGTACGCCAGGCCTCGTTTCCATCGCCTGTTCCGTCCAAGCCGGTTGGCTCCCATGCGTTCCGTTGCCTCCCGATGAACACGACGCGTTCCATTGCCTCCCCATGAACACGACGCATTCCGTTGCCTCCCCATGAACACGACGACGACGCTGTTTCTCTGTTCCGACCCAGCCATGTACACAAGCCCTGGCCATACATATGCGCGAGTAGGTGTTCGACCCTGCCTGTATGTACATACGTGGCCGTATTTTCTTTCTTGCACCCTCGCCGCTGTACGTACGTATACATGCTACGTGTGCGCCTCTACTACGACACGTGCGTGCCTCTACAATGACGAGTATGTACGTACATGTTCGCGACCAGAATGACAACGCTACGTACGCTTCGACTAGGTGGTTCCCGACTGTGAGGCACTTCCTTGCCTGCGAAGATGTAGCTGGTGGGTCCCAGCAGTCACGGGGGCGAATCGTTTTTTTTCGGACGCACTTCCTTGCGTGCGAAGATGGAGCTGGAGGGTACCAGCAGTCAGGGGGGCGAATCGTTTTTTTGCCCGGACGCACTTCCTTGCGTGCGAAGGTGCAGCTGGTGGGTCCCAGCAGTCAGGGGGGAAACATTTTTTTCGCGAAATACGGTGGCACGTCCGGTGGGTCCCCGCTGTCACGTGGAGGAATATTTATTTTCCACGTAATAAGGAGGCACTTCCTTGCTGCGGCCGTGGACCCAACTGTCAGCCTCTCCACATACAGTCCACGTCCGATGGAAGTCGTTCCTTGACCACGTTGACCACGCCGCACCGAGAGCACCAGGGCGGTGGACGAAGGCGAGGCCTAGGAAGGGGACGACGGGGAGCTGGGGAGGACGCGACAGTGGAAGCCCGCGCGGAGAGGAGTACGAGAGTTCACTGGTTCGGCTGCGGTGTGAGGCTGCCGTCGCCGCAGGGCCTGGCCAGAAGTGGGAATAATAGGGGGCGGTGAGGCCTCCGCAGCAGCACATCCGGACACGGGAAGCAAGAGCATGCGGCACGGCCGGCGCTGCTTTGGGCGGCTAGAGCAAGAAGACCAGAGGTTGAAGAAGCACTACGGCCGTTGGATGGACATCGTACGGTCACTGGAGCTAGAATCGTTTATATTACCTAAGTTGACAAAGCCCTCCGTCCCCATGAACTTAGTAGGCCCACAAGTCAGCCTCCCACCAAGGTGGGTCCCAGCTAGCAGGGGGTATTCATTTTTTTGTGCGTAATAAGGAGGCACTTCTGGTGGATCCGAGTTGACAGCAGGGGGAACGTTTTTTTTTGCGAAATACGATGGCCCATCGGGTGGGTCCCAGCAGTCAGGGGCAAACATTTTTTTCACGAAATACTGGTGGCCCGTTCGGTGGGTCCCTGCTGTCAGGTGGAGGAATAATTATTTTCCGCGTAATAAGGAGGCACTTCCTTGCGGCTGCCGTGGACCCAGCTGTCAGCCTCTTCATGTACAGTATTCTTCCGATGGAATTCTGTCGTTGACCACATTGACCACGCCGCGCCGAGAGCACCACGGCGGTGGACGACAGCGAGGCCTAGGAAGGGGGCGACGCGGAGCCGGGGAAGACTCGGCAGTGGATGCCCACGCGGAGAGGAGTACGAGGGTTCACTGGTTCGGCTGCGCTGCCTTCGCCGCAGAATAACAGGGGGTGTGGGTGAGTGGAGTGGAGGGATGGCCTAGCCAGCGGTGGGAGTAGTATGGAGGCGGTGAGGCCTCCGCGGCAGCACACCCGGCCACGGGAGGCAGGAGCAGGCGGCACGACCGGCGCTGCTTTGGGTGGCTGGAGCAAGAAGACCAGAGGTTGAAGAAGCACTACGGCCGTTGGATGGACATCGTACAGTTACTGGAGCTAGAATCGTTCATATTGACTACGTTGACAAAGCCCTCCATGCCCGTCAACTTAGTAGGCCCACAAGTCAGCTTCCCACCAAAGTGAGTCCCAGCTAGCAGGGGGGGTGTTCATTTTTTGTGCGTAATAAAGAGGCACTTCCGGTGGGTCCGAGCTGACAGCGGGAGAAACATTTTTTTCGCGAAATACGGTGGCCCGTCTGGTGGGTACCAGCAGTCAGGGGGGAAACATTTTTTCGTGAAATAAGGTGGCTCGTCCGGTGGGTCCCTGCTGTTAGGTGGAGGAATAATTATTTTGTGCGTAATAAGGAGGCACTTCCTTGCGGCCGTCGTGGAACCAGCTGTCAGCCTCTCCACGTACAATACTCTTCCGATGGAAGTCGGTCGTTGACCACGTTGACCACACCGTGCCGAGAGCACCAGGGCGGTGGACGACAACGACACCTAGGAAGGGGACGACACGGAGCCGGGGAAGACGCCGCAGTGGAAGCCCGCGCGGAGAGGAGTACGAGGGTTCACTGGTTCGACTGCGGTGTGAGGCTGCCGTCACTGCAGAATAACAGGGGGTGTGGGTGAGTGGAGGGATGGCCTGTCCAGCGGTGGGAGTAGTATGGGGGCGGTGAGGCCTCCGCGGCAGCACAGCCGACCACGAGAGGCAGGAGCAGGCGGCACGACCGGCGCTGCTTTGGGCGGCTAGACCAAGAAGACCAGAGGTTGAAGAAGCACTACGGCCGTTGGATGGACATCGTACGATCACTGAAGCTAGAATCGTTTATATTGACTAAGTTGACAAAGCCCTTGGTACGCTCCAACTTAGTGCCCATAGGTCAGCCTCCGAAACGGTGCACCCCAGATGCCAGGGGGAGGAATCATTTTTTGGGCGGCCGAAGCTAAGAATATCTGAGATTGAAGAAGAAGCACGACATCCGTTGGATAGACATCCAACGGCCACTACTGCTAGAACCGTGTGTTGACTATAATAAGTTGACAAAGCCTTGCATACGCGTCAACTTATTTTTTTTAGGGGACATGCCACTTACTAGGCCCACAAGTGTGTGGCAGAGAACTTATAGCCCATTTGCGTTTTGTAAGAATGTACAACCAATTTTTGAATTCTAATGGAATTTACAACAGCCCATTTACAGTTTGTTAAAAGTACAACCCATTTTCTAGCTAGGACAACGATTAATAATTTCAACCAACCCTTGAAGACAAAATTCAATAAAATTTCCCACATTTTGATGGGATCCGAAATATTTTTATCCCAAAATTTCTAGTCAGATTAAATATGAATTTATATTACGTAAAAATCCAATGAAACATTGCGTGCGCAACAATGAAAATTTAAGATTTTCAAAATCCATAAATAATATTTTATAAACTAATTTCGTGTTTGGCGCATTTTTTTATAGTTACCGCCCAGTTTTTATAATTACATCCCATTTATTATTTTTAAAGCCCATTTTCCTGTTAAGCCTAATGCATCCCTCCTAGGAAAGATTTGCAGCCCAGTGGGGCGGAGAATAACAAGTTGACCTTGCCTGGGTATTCCTCAAAAAGACGTATAGCTGGGCTAGCCATTTTCGTCTTGAAAAAAGTAGTATCTAGGATGGATATCTGTCCTGGGCTAGACGGGCCACAGCCCGCCCAGTTAATACCCTGCTCTCCTCTGAACAACAACGAAATCATCGCCAAGAAAAAATCTGCAGTGCTCACGCCTCAAAAACACAAATACTGCTCGAGCTGCTTGGTCCCAGCTGTCGGCCGCACCTTGTGCAATTCTCTCGTTTATATTGACTACATAGGTTGACAATGGTGTGGGACCGTGATGTCAGGAAACCAGGAGAAAGCAAAAAAAATAGTTGTACATAATAAGGAGGCACTTGCGTATGTACGACTATGGCCCTAGTGGGTCCCTAGTGTCATCCAGTCAAAATAAAGTCATCTCCTGAATCCTCATGTTCATTGACCATGTTAACAATGCTCGGCGCCACGGCGAGCGCAACAACTCGAACGACAACGGAGAGGGCCTCGCGGGCCCTACGGAGGTCTGATATAGCGCCCGCTGCTCATTCAGGAAGCCAGGATCATCGGACACCTATGAGCACCTTCGAGAAACTGATACGGCATGAAATGGTAAGGCAGCGCTTGGGAGCTCTGGTTTATTTCAAACCTGTATTAACATACAAGTGTAATTTACTCGTCATCGGAAGGCCCGAGGTCTGTAAGTAAAACCGGCAGGTTACGCATGTAATTTGAGAGACCAGTGTATATTTTAGGAGCATTGCTATATGGACGACATTACCAGACGATATATGCATGACATGCATATCATGCCATCCATGGGCAAGGCTGAAACAGCAGCTAACAGCTAGATTAGCAATTGTCTGAGTGTCGTTCAGCATTTTTATCGTGTGTGAAGTACTTCTGATAGTTTACTAGCCGAAATCGACTAACCAAGCGCCTTCGCCCGAGACCATCTGCTTTAATTTACAAGCATCAATTTTACAAGCGGTTTTGGTTGGAAAACAACATCCAATCACGGCCTAATATCATGAGTTGGTCGGAAGATCATATGGTTTCATGTCTAACCTACCCGACATGTCGTATAGGCTATGAATGAAACATCAGACGGTGAACTTCTTACGCACGGAAACAACAGAAGAGGATGATCTTCTTAACAAGCAAATCACTGGCATTAGATCGACATGCAAAACAATACGAAGCATTATTCTCAGGAGGCACAGTGAACAGCTCGTGATGCCGCATGCCACAACATTCCAAGCTCAACTTTGCAATCAAACACAAGGCCTGGCATTACATAGACAATATTTAGAACAAACTCTTAACACAGGAATATCTCAAGAGAGTAACTATTTACTTCTAAATTGAACACAGGAATAGGAAAAAACACTCGACGCTGCTCACAGCAAGGGCATCCCACTCAAAAATATCAAATGCATGTCTTCTAGCTAACATCAATGAGCAAATTTTGACAAGGTTTTACAATTCCAATATATTAAACTAACGTCTTCTTGCTAACATCAATGAGCAAATTTTGACAAGGTTCTCCAATTCCAATATATTAATCTAACGTCTTCTTGCTAACATCAATGATTAAACTTTGACAAGCTTTTCCCATTCAAAATATGTAATGCCTATGATCGTGTCCTGTCTTAGCTTCTTGTACTTGTTTGGGCACTTTTTGCCCAGGGCACTCCACATGTTGTTAAATTGCCAATGGTCTCTGCAGACTAGTCATGTCACCGGTGTCTAATAATACTCTGTAAAGCTTCTCGGTCAATCCTTCTGTAATGTACCGCATCCAGTGACTGCTTCTTTCTGCAAAGTGGAACGACTAACTGGACCCAGTAACGCAGCAGTTTGCCTTGGACACGTTGGCTCCTTTTGTGCAGTTCAACTAAAATCAAAGTCGGAATAAAACCGAGCTTTAATTTTGATATCCCTGTAAGCAACAATAGGTATAAGGGAAACAATTACTGAGAAATAACGGTTGATGACTTGTCTTAATGGGAAACAAAGCAGGAGAGTAGCAATTCTCCATCAGTGTGATTCATTCATATTGACTAAGACATTATCTTAACAATGCCTTGGTTCAACATGTATAAAGAACGACAAAGCAGAAAAGTACCATTCCTAAAACAATGCAACTGATTCATTTTTAAAGAGACATTATCTTAACAATACCTTGGTTAAACATGTAGAAAGAACTACAAAGAAGGATAGTACCATTCCTAACAAGTGTTGCAGTTTTGAACTAAGATTCAGTAGTTAATTAATTCTGAGAGTGGCATTGCTTAATTTTACCAGCGGCATTAGATTAACGAAAAGCATAAACAGTTCCAGGGGAGAGTGGGAGCAACAACAATATGTGCTTCCATCTACTAATAAAGGGGGTGATGCAGAGTTTGTTGTAACAAAGCAACAAGCATCATGTCTGGGTTGGTCCCATTTTTGTTCCCTACTTAATGGGAAAAGACAATAATACAATAGCTTCAATTCAACATTTATTTAAAACAGTACCAATACAAGTAGCACAACATCTCAAAGCACACTTCACAATCATGTGGATGAAGGCCTATACTGACCTTTCATGAGAACACCAGGATAAAATACGAATCTGCTAACACGAATAGGAAATCCAATCTCCTTTTGTGCAGTTGCACTGAAATCAAGCAAAGTGTTTCGCGTAGCGAAGAAAAATGTCGCAATAGCAACAAGTTGAATAGATATCATGTGGTTGAGACCAAGATTTGAAACAACTCGACAGGAACACTGGAAACAAATCTAGATCTCCTTTTGTGCAGTTCCACCAAAATTAAGCAAAGTCACCGGTGTGACATTCAAGTTGAAATGCACAAACACTCTTAAAACATAAGTGTTTCGAGTAGCGAAGCAAAATGTCGTAATAGCAACAAGTTGAATCGATACCCCTGTTTTAATAGAGGCAAAAAAGGAAACAATTACTTGCCGATAAAGGAGGATGAAACAAATAGTGACAGAAAGAAGCATCTAACCTATCTTGGATGGAAAACAAGGTAGGATAGTAGCATTTCTAAAACGGTTGCATTGATTCATATTAACAGAGACACTCTCTTGAAACAACATTCGTTAAAAAATGCAATTTACTTTTAAAAGTGGCATTGCTTCAATTTTCCGGTGGCATTCTTAGATTAACAACAACAAAATAGCTGTATGGGACATGCTAGCACCATGTGCATCCACACGTATAAATGGGTGATGTAGAGTATGTAGACAAGCAGCATATCTGTGTTGGTCCCATATTTGTTCTCTTTGAACTTTTTTCCTATGTGAGGGCAGCAAATCTAGTCCTGCACAAACTAACCGACCCCCCCCAGTTTCTTTCCCTTTTCAACAAAGAGATCGGTTCCTTACAGATGTGTGTACTAGGTTACCCCCTTTTTCCCTTTTCGACCAACAAAGCGGCTGGATAGCCAGTCTATACTACTTTTCCTCCCTCCTTTCCTCATTGAACCACGTCCTAGATTCATGCTCCACCCCACCGCACCTTTCATTCCTCTTTGAACCAAGACCTAGATTCAACTACATATCAAAAAAGATCCACATGCAGCTAGAGCAATGACGGTTTCAAAGAAACTTATACCTTAGGGTCATCGGGATGTGGCAAGGCGTGCGGCGGGAGGCCGGATCTACCCACACTACGTACGGCAGCGAGGAAGAAGGGGTCGGTGGCCCTCCCGCACAGGCGCTGGGTGAAAGAGAACAACACAACCGGCAGTGGATTGCCTCCCTCACCGAAGGCGATAGAGTTAACGCTGCACCTCCTCTCCTTCCCGGTGCGACGGGATACAGACGCCTCCTTCACCAGCTGTGAGGGGGGAGAGAGAGACAAGAGGCCAACACAGTCTTGTTTAGATCTGGTGAAGAGAGGGTGAGAGGCTGTGAATATAGCAAACCCTAGCAAACGAGCGCTGAGCCTCCAGCGTGTAACATATATGTATTGCGGCGAGCGTGTGGAGAGTGCAAACCCTAGCGAACAAGCGCTGAGGCTCCCACCTATATATATATATACTAATGTAGTACGGACTGAGCTCCATTGCCTTCACTTCATCTGCTTTTGGCTGTATGACAGGTGAGCCAGCCACATTTTGGGCCCACCTATCATAAACCCAAAGGCAGGTGCACTAAGTCAATGAAGCTGCGTCCATATAGTACTCTCGTGTGTATACGACTAATATATAGTGGAGTGGTTTTCTTATTCTCTCCATAACAATCATTTTAAATTGTGTAAGTACGAAACGAAACTCTTTATTTAATGTACAGTGAAGAAAACTAGTACTACTTCCGATGAACTAACGATCCACGCCCACGCGTCCTGGTCGCACTTCCCGTCCTTCACGTGTGGTACACTACCCTCCCTTAAGTGAACAACCACACATGCGCCAAATTATCGGAAACGTGTGAGAGTGTGTACAAATAAAGAATTTTAATTTCAATTATCGGAAAGGTTTGAGAGTATTACAAAGTTTGACTTCAGTCAAACCTAATATGCGGAGTAAATAAAAATGAAGGGCTACTACGTCCATCCAGGTTTTTAGTCCACACCATTTTTTAAATCAAAGTTAATAGCTGGACAAATAAAATTACAGGGAAGCTGGAGACAAAGTTGTGAGAAGGCTTAGAAATCAATACAAAACTTATGCTCTTAGTACCAACGTCGATCCTTCTTCGAGGAAACATTTGGTTCATGGCCAATTGTGTGATAAAATGGTACCAACGTGAAAGACGACTGCGTCTCCAATGTAACCAAGGTGAACTGACGAAGGATATCATCTTTGTGCGTAACAAGCAAAGAGCACTGATGGAAGACAGCTTGTTTTTCATTGAAAATCGATCAGCTTGACCAGCCGACGCAACCATGAGGCGCAACCATGAGCATCGATAGGTCATCGTGGTGATGCATCATCCATTTGGCATCAAGTTTGGGTGAGGCACCTATGAATTTCAACAAATCCTCACTGTGGTCTATTTCTTCTCAGTAATCAAGCTCGAGGAAGGAAGAACCACATGGCAGAGGACAGTGAGGTGGAACAACAATGGCCATCCATTTTTGTGCAGTTCCACTAAAATTGAGGAAGACATGCCCGGGTATGGAGACACCATCGCTGTTTCCAAAAATATAAAAAAGGGTTAATGAAAAGTACACCAACAAACAGAAGCATCATAACTATATCTTGATGGGAACTAAACCAGGATACCCGAGAAAAAAAGCATTTCTTCATTTAACCAGTGATAGTACTACCACCATATGGAAAATGACCGCACAACCACCATGTACTTTTTGTCGAAACAACATGTATACCTCCACTGAGGCATAAATCAGGACAACTTTTCGAGTGGCATTTCCTCTATAATAGCACTAGTAGGTGATGTTGGACCAGCCGACGAACCCTAGCTACTATGCATGGGGAGCAGGGGAGTAGTCCATAGAAGAAAACCCGCACGCAGCGACCTGGGGAGCTGGACCAGTACAAGAAGTTATACCTCAGGTGGGCGAGATGTCGTTTAGGCAGGCAGGCAGGATCTGCCCACACGACGGCAGCGAACAAGGGCACGGAGGATCTTCATCCGCGCCAGCGCGGGCTCCGAGAGGACTGTGTGCATCGGCTCCCTCCATCGCCGACGGCGACAACGTCAACGCCGCACCTCCTCACCTCCCGCAGCGGAGGGGATTTGGCCGGATCTGTGACCACCGACGAGGAGAGAGATAGACTGGTCACTGTCATCTTGTTTTGATATGGAGAGGGTGAGAGAGCGAGACGCGAGAAACTCTATCAAACAAGAGGCTATAATGGAGTAAAAAAATCTCTCCATAGTAGTGGTTTTAAATAGAATACGCGCGTTCCCGGAAAAAAGAAACGAAAACTGGCGGACAATTTTTTAAGGGTCTGTCTAGGACACATCTAGATGTGACATAGTTATGTCACATCTAAGTTGATGTCCACTCTGTTTGTGGTCTATTTCTTTTTTGTCCTAGTTTTTTTTGTTTCTTGTTGCTACATTATATACTTGTGGGAGCTTAGATGTGATATCCTTAAATAACATCTAGACGTGAATTAGACAAACTAATTTTCTAACGTACCAAGAAAGAAAACTCGATCAAAAACACGCCCCCTCTTCCAGGTCGCGAGAGTCGTCGCGCACACACACATAGACATAGACAAGCATATCCGTGTTTATGTAAAATTCCATTTCCATCTCCATCTCCAATCATATTTATCCAACTGGCACATCATTTACATTGTTAATTATATGCGCAGCAATATTAACATACAACATCTCTTGTTTGCGCACGTCCGGACCGCTGCCACGGCCGGTCCTGACCAACCCGAACCCTCTTCATCACCCGCGCGTGCTTCCCACCCGAAACGGCCAGTGCCGCATTCATGCCTGGCCAGAGCCGACGCGACCTCTCACTGGCACCGGCATTGAAGCGGCGCGCCGGCCGAGAGAGTGTCGCCCGCGCTGCTTCCGGGTGCACGCGGCTGCTCCGCGTTCAAAGGTCGCAATAGGCGTCTACAACATGCATGTAAAAAGTTCTTGGGAGTCCGTGCTACAGCTAGCTGTCATCCCCCAACTCGTCAATCTCTTCCAGTAGTGCTAGTAGTACTCCATGGCGCGATCCATCGACAAGCAGGCGGGAAAGTTATCGTATACTCGGTTTGCGGTGAGTGGCATGCCGAGCAACCGTGTGGGGTCGAGCCGTGGAGAAGGGTGAGACACGAACACGACAAACGTGATTTAAAGGTTGGTTTTGCTCGATGGCGCGATCCAATGAAATGAAACGTTGGTTTCTCTCCGTTTCCATTTTTTCTCCGGAAAAACGGAAACTTTCCACTCCATTTTCATTCCTATTCCAAGGTTGCCCCGTTACAACATTCCATCAAATATAAAGGAAAACTAACACGCATGCTGGTGCATCTCAATGATTCACAGATCATAGCCAATATTTACTTCACAACTAAAGAAAAAAGTTGTGAGAGCGTGTACGAAAGAAAAACTACTGATGGGGTCACTACGACTTAAACCCTAAACCCTAAACATGATTTAATTCCCTGGCCAGGTAGAACCTGTCGAAGGAAAGACGGATGGCACCCTCGAATCATACGATGCTTTTGTGCAGTTCCACTAAAATCGACCTGCGCATCCCTGATGGCAAAGATATTGAAGAAGTGTGATTAGAATAATAGTACTGGCACTAGTTCATGAGACATAAACTCATCACAAGTAGAAGCTGGTAGAAGTAGAGAAAGACCAACATGGAGATGGAGCTACGACAATGGAGAAAGCCGCCTCCAAAAGGAAGATGGACTACCTGGGACATCGGACTCTAGCTAGAAGGGCGGTTGGGACGCGGCATCGGCCCATACCGCGGTGACCCCCGATTGGGACGCACCTACTGTGGGTTTTCTCCCTCGCCGATGTCGATCGTGTCTACGCAGAACATTGTTCCCTTCCACCAGCTGCGGGATCAGGCCCGTCGTTCTATGCTTGTGAAGAGAGCAACCTTAGCAAGCAGGCTTGTAGCTTAGGCTCCTGCTAGTGTATATATAGTGGTTTTCTTTTTCTCTCCATATCAACCATTTTATATTGCGTATGTGTCATTCAAGAGTGAAATGATGGTTGCTTCTTCTGACTAACTTACTGTGTGATTTGACTGCTCCTTAGTGGCCCCTACATGTACTCCCCTACGTGTATGCAACAGTCACGTACACATGGACGCAAAAACTCATGCGACGCCCTAATGCATGCATGTCCGAGCACACGACGGAACACACATGGTCACGCTAAGTGCTCAACCTACACGTTCATGCACACACATACTCAGTCGAGGTGAGCTAGTGACCGTATAAACACCGGAATATATATATATATATATATTGAGCGCAATGAGTATATTATGAAGTCCACTGACCGTATTTTTACAAATATACAGTGATAGACAGTGTATTTATCTCGTTTGAAATTAATCCATATTAACCGGAGAGGAGGCAGTATGGACTAGCATTACTTGCGCGCGGTGGCTCACATGACAAGGAGAAACTTTTGACTAATGCAAGCTCTCCCTCGCTCAGGCGGTAGACGTGCAACAATTAATTCGGTGTCAGATTGCCAGAAGCATACACTATACTACTAGTGCTACTATTGTTCGACTTCCCGAATAGGCGAACAGCCAAGCACAAAGTTTACTAATATAGTCTATAAAGGTACGTACTATACTAGTACTAGGAACCGGATGGAGGAGCGTCTACACTCTTATTATAATTTTAAAATGTGATAAAGCAATCTTCAACACATTTGGTTCTCTTCGAGGGTTCTCGCATGTGATAATGGAAGTTGATTGCATGGAACACTCGCCACAATTCTCGCTTAATTTTGGCTCATATCCTGTTACAAATAGTAGCGCTCGGTAATATTTCCTCTTTTTTTGTTATTCAACATGTAAACAGGTCAGCAAACCTTGCAGCGCATCTTCGTGCGAACCGTGCTTGCTGCACTTTGAATGTGGCCGAGAGCTGGCTTGATGAAACACCTTGCTTCCTACTTCTTTTTTTGCGGGGTACCTCGCTTCCTAGTGACCAGTGTCTTGGCTGATCGTCCTAAGAATGCTTATATATGAATAAAGCTCTCTCATTTACCCGCAAAAAAGATTAAGCCATATTAACCGGAAAGGAGGGAGTATGGACTAGCACTACTTTTTGGTGTGTCCCGTCAACTCGCAGAACGAGGAGAAGCTTGCAGGACAAGGTGAAGCTCGCTTACACCTTTTGACTAATGCAACCTACCCTCGGTGGACATGCATCAGTCCATTCGGTGTCAGATTTTCAGAGGCATACATTGTAGTACCCAACATGCGGAGTACCATCATTGTTCGACTTCACAAAGAGGCGAAGAGCCAAGCGCAGTAGTACGAGTAGTACTACTACTAGAATCGCATGGTGGAGCGTTTGTACTCTTATTTTTTTATCTCTAATAAAGTACACGTTTATTCCGGAGAAGGGCGAAAAACGGCAGCCCAACATGTCATGAATGATATCGATCAACCAACCATGCTCGAATATATCTTGGCCTCCATGCGAACCCGTCTGTGTGTTCTCGCTCCTCGTCTCTCTCAAGGAATGGCGGGTTGGCTCTTTGCCGTCAATTGAGATCGGTTTGCTCACACTCCTATCCCACATGTCAGTGATATGCCAAGAGGAGGTGCGTTGACCGACTGGCCATACACGTACTTGGTTTTGAACTTTCATACTACTCCTCCCCCCGTCACAGTTTACAGGGCGCGCTTCATTATGATGCATTTCTCTCAATGCATTTCCACCACCAGAGAGACTTTAGACGCGTTTGGTTTAATGCTCAATTAATTAGGGCGTGGTAACCGCAATCAAGTCCACAATTTTCTCTCCATGTAACTACAGAGTGGAGTAAGTGCATGCATGTGTGTACCCGGGGTGGAAGCACTGCATGCATGTGTGTACGCATTATTCCCTCTAGTAATAGACGCCGTGCTATAACTACCAATACTATTTTTCAGGCCGATCGCTAGTCGCCTTGGTCCCACAGATCTTTTTTCTTTTTTCTGAAGCGCGCTGTATAAACAGTGACGGATGGAGTAGTATGGGCGGATTCAAAGAAGAGCGTATTGATGGTTGCTTCTTTAGAGCAACTTACAGTGGGAAAGGTGGGGCTTACAATTTGACTGCTTATTACTCACTATTAATGCGGCGCAACGACCGGGCTGAGTCTCCCATGCGGTTATGCACTACCCCCTCGGTTCTTAAATATACTTCGGAGTATATTTGTCTTTCTAGATATTTCAACGAGTGACTACTCAAATATTTGTCTTTTTAGAGATTTCAAATAGACTGGCACATACGGATGTATATACATATTTTAGAGTGTAGATTCTCTCATTTTGCTCCGTATGTAGTCACTTGTTGAAATCTCTAGAAAGACGAATAGAATATTTAGGAACGGAGGGAGTACACATACGAAGCAAATGAGTGAATCTACACTCTAAAATATGCCCGTTTGAAATTTGTAAAAAGATAAATATTTAGGAACGAAGGATTATAATTTTGTGCATGGCACATGGACCCGGATGATGAAGAGGCTTCTGGAAATGCTATCAAGCTTCCATCATTTGTTTACATAATTGACGTACTATACAAATAATTTTCCAGCAAGACATGAAATTGTACAATGGTGTGAGCTTTCAGCTTCTGTTTCACATGTCTTGCCATCGATGCTCTTTCGGAAACAATAAAAAACTAACTTCCTTGCTAATGCATGTCAATTATTAGCAGATCAGAGCTAATAATTACATCACAACTGAAGACAGAGTTGTGAGAACATGTTAAATTAAAATTGATCCATGCTTTCATTGGCAGCAATGTCCCCCCAGCTCTGTCTAAATCAACAAGGCATGTTGGGAAAAAAATAGCTGCCTGGAGCATGCAACATTCCGATCATTTTGTGCAGTTCCACTAAAATAGAGCTGAGCGTCCCTGTTCCAAAGATATTAAGTGTGAGTACGATAATAGAAGCCGGTCACCTTTGCAGTCTCTCTTAAGACTAACTAGTTGGAGAAGATTAGGCTCGGAGTTGGATGAGAGGATAGAGCAAAACCAATCTCCCTTTGTGCAGTCACACTGAAATGTAGAGACGTTGCCCATGTGACATTTTAGTACAACTGCACAAAACACTCTAAAGAAAAAAGTGATTTGTGCACTTCACCAAAAGGTCGCAATAGCAACAAGGTGAAATGGATAGCCCTGTTTGCAAAAAAGAGGTAGAAAGGAAACAATTACTGGCCAATAACAGTTGATGACACATGTGACGACAAAAAAGAAGCATATTCCTTGCCCGAAGGGAAGATAACAACACCATTGTGTTTGTCTAAAATGGTGTGAGGACGAGAATGCAATATGGAAAGTACGCTGGACGAGCTATGTTTTGGGCAAAGAACTATGGAAGATCCACATGCAACAACGTGGGAAGACGGGCAGTGGAGCAAGGCCGGAGGGGATACCTGGAGGTCGTCGGGATGTAACTAGGTGAGCGGCGGCGGGCGGAATCTGCGAGCAGGTGGTGTAGGCCCTGCCGCGCCGGAGCTTGGTCAGAGAGAACGGCGTGTACCGCAGATGGGGACATGCTGCCTCGGCGCCGTCGAACGGAGAAACGATGCACTTCCTCCCTTTCCCCCGGCAGACGGGATGCGGCTGGATCGGTGAACAACAATGAGAGAGAGAGAGAGGCCACCGCACTCCCTTTCCCCCAGCGGACGGGATGCGGCCGGATCAGTGACCAACGGTGAGAGAGAGAGAGGCCACCACAGCCTTGTGTGAGATACTCTGAAGAGCGACAAACCAGGCATGCAAGGCTCCATTGTATATAGTGAGCGGACTACCTTTTTCTCCATAAAAATTGTTTTATATTCTGTGTACGTGCCATTGAGTGCTATAACTTTATTTAAAAATAACGCAGCAATGCGTCAAGTCGAACTTTGTTTCGTGTAGGCGTGGTACACGACCTCCCTAGGTAAACAACCGCTACAGGTGTTCAAATTAGCACGTGGGCTGCCATTTCATAAAGAAATGATCTCCACCGTGTACCCGCGCGGGTGTGGCTGGGCATGAAGCGTGAGTACATGCACGGTGCACCTATTCTCTTCTTGTATACGTACACCACCTACGTGGGGTTGTGTGAGAGAGATACAAACCTAGAGAGATATAGTGTGTGGGTTCTTGAGAGTTTATTTGGGGG
>NC_041391.1:184459373-184480576 GCF_002162155.2 Triticum dicoccoides | reverse complement strand
AAAAAATGTAACACATGCAATGTGTGTGAAATAGAGTCCTGGATATAACATATATATTGAGGGGGCGATCCACGAGAAGAGAGTGGAGGTATCACCGGCTTGTGGTGTCCATAGAATCGAAAAGAGGGATGATGTGTGTGTGTGTGCGCGCGCGATCGATAAAGAGTGGCATCGAATTTGTGTGTGCCCACGTCAAAGATATAGAGTGGCTGGCCTACTGGAACGTGAGACGGGACATGTGCAGTTTGTCTCTATGGCATGGATACCTACCTGAGCGCTCGACTATCGGTGTGTGGTGGGGGAAGAGGGAGGCCCAATTAACTATAAAGGTACAATGGCTGGTATATGTGTGGGTGTGGAGGAGGAGAGAGGCCTACCTCATGTATTAAGGAGATCGATCTGCCTCATGTATTAAGGGAGATTGATCGACATCCATGCTGTGCAGGAGAGGAATAAGGTTGGGAGAGAGACAGAGCTAGAGTGTTGGAGGGGTTGGTAGTGGAGTTGCTTCTAACAAATGGTGGGATAGGCTTGCTAGACAAATGGAGGGCACGCTCGCAATATCAATAAGAGAGGAGATGGCTGCTTGTTGCCTGTGCACGTGCGTGTGAGAGACGGGTCGGGAGGCATGCACGAATGATGAGGGGGACGATGTGGCTGTGGTAAGCAGACATAACTACATAGGAAGATCAATCACCCTTTGTTAGAGAAAGGAGAGACATAACTTGTGAGGTACGTCGATCGATGGGGGGGTAGTTAAAGTCGATCCAGGTATATGTTGGGAGATCGATCAGTATACATGCATGTGTGTGTTAGAAGCAAACGAGGCACGAGGAGAAGGATATAGATAGAGGGATGCATGTAGGAGGTGGTACGAGAGGCATACTATATCGAGCAGGGAGGAGTGTGCGAGTACGAGAACAATGAAAAGAGTGGTGGGCGTGAGGCATGGACGGTGACAAGAGAAGAGGGGAAGCTTGTGTTTGTGCCAGGCACACCTAGCTAGAGAGGCATATCGATCGATGTGTGCCGTAAAGAAGGAGCTGGGGGGCCTACACACACCGTGGGTGAACGACCTAAAGTGAAAAGACGAATTTGCGCGATGGAGCTAGAGAATGCTGAGGGAGGGTGAGAGGGATGCGGGCGTGTGCATGCACAAGAGAAAGTTAGCGCTAGCTACAAAGATAAGAGGGTTGTGTGGGTGTAAAAGACGAATAGAGATCATATATACTTCATTATAAAAAGCGAATTCGGATATTTGAAGAATTTATCATAGTGTTTTAAACCGACGCATGTGTGAATATATATAACGGTGATACACATGGTGTGTTTATGAACATGTTATACTACATTTAATATATTTTATCTCTACTCTTAACAAAAAACGGAGTTGTTGATGATGGTGTGCCTGCCATCCTGCATTATAGGCCGTCCGATTTATATCTGGCAGATAGCAAGGAAACAATGATGGTTGAAGTTGGCAACAATCATTATTGTAGATTCTTATTGAAATAGAGAAACGAATTCAAATTTAGTTCGAATTTCAGCGGTAGCATAGACATTTGGAATGCACTAAAATGTTGGTATGAGTAGGTTACATGCATTATACAGCAAGCGAAAAAAATTAATCGGACATAACATGGATTCATACTCCCTCCTTCCATCTATATATGGCGTGATGAGATTTTTAAGACCGCCTTTGACTATTGACAAGATTAATAATACATGACATGCACAATGTGAAAATTATATCATTGAAAGAACCTTTCACAGACGAAGTTAACGGTGTGCTTTGTGTAAGTTGCATGCATATATCATTGCTCTAATATTTGGTCAAAGTTAGCATCGAAAAACACATTAGGCCCTATATAGATGGAAGGAGGGAGTAGCTTTGAATAGCATTTGTATAGTAAAACGGGGCAAGACTCTCTCTTTGTGTGGTGTGAATAGTTTTATTTTTTTCATTTTCTTTTTGGTTGAGGGAAGTGCGAATTGATTTGGTACGTACAAGTACAATATTACTACACGTTAGGCTTGTACCTAAAATTCAACCCACGTCTTGTTATATCCCAAAAATTCAGATATCATGCTCCCAAAACTGGCGCCTTCACAACACGCGCCTTGCTATCCCGAAATTACGACGCACGCGAAAACTTCCTCCAGCCGCCAAATCCCGACACGCGAAATCCCCCTTCTAACCCTGAGCCGAAAGGGCCGCTAGTTCAAATCGGCAGGGGTTACTTTTGTAACACACCCTACATTTTGGACAAGCGCGTCCCTAAGTCATGCTTCACCCCCTCCCATCGCCCCCTTTTCGCCATTCGAAATCCCAGGCCGCCATAACCTCTCCGCTCCAGCCGCGAAACCCCACCCTCCTCCGTCCGCCACATCACCGCTGCCGAGCCAAAGCCTCTTCCCCGACGACATCGTCCACCACAACAGCTCGATGTCCCTCGTCCACCTCCTCGGATGAGGATCCGTCGTCCATCTGGCCGTCCCGCCGGTTCAGCCGCCCCGTCCTCCATCTCCAAGGAGCTGCTCCGACGATCGCCTCGTCTATCGTGGCTGCTCCATCCCCACAGCGCCGCCTTAACCTGCTCCACCAGAACCACAACATCCTCACCGACTCCTCGGACGAAGCCGAGGCCTACTCGACGCCACCAAAGAGGTTGTACACTTATCGCATCGCACCTTCTCCTTAACTCAACCTCCCGGCGCCGACGGTGCTCCATCCCGCACTCCCATGGAGCGGCTACCTTGAAGCCGGCGCCACGGGGGACATCTCCATGGCGGCTCTCCCCTAGTGCGAGGCCCCTTCGGCGGCGGCATCCATACCAGCCGGATCTGCTGCTGCTGCTGCTCCGGCTCTCGCTCGCTCGCTCGCACTGCTGCTGCTGCTCCGGCTCTCGCTCGATCGCTCGCTTGCCCAGCTGCTGCTGCTCTCCCCCTCGCTCGTGCCGCTGCTCTGCTCCGATTAAGCCACACTTCAGTCGACTAAATCGCCTTTTGGGTCAGTCGATTTTCAGGGGTTGGGGGGGGGCTCACCGGAGTTAAGGAAGAACCACCCACAGCGGGGATGGGGGCTCGCCGGAGAGGTACCCCACTATCTATCTTAGGGTTCAGGGTGGGGGGCGGGGGGCCTAGAGGGCTGGCCGGGGCGGCAGTGGTGAGTTGTTTCGTGGCGGTGAGGCGGCGCTGGGGCCGGCGGTTCGGCGGGTGGTGGCTGGCAGCTCAGGGGGGTGCAGGTTGAAGATGAACTGCAGGCCCTCCCTAAACTACATGTCAAGTGCCTCTCTGCTACCATTGCGTTCAGTTTCGACAGTAGCATTCAGATTCCACAGTTAATTTTAGTTTTGACAGTTAAGTTCAGAGTCAACCGTTTTTACCTCATCTGTTGTAGTCAGGTGATTTTTGGTGATGTTAATTTTACATCCATTTTACATCATCTATTGGAGATGCTATTAGAATCCCACTTGAGATTGACGATGTCTGTCTTGTGCTGCTTCAGTCATTACGTCTTACGGCTCACTGGAGCTGCTCCAACGACAGAACGATCCATCACAACAGAGCAGTGCCCTCGACGCCGTCTACAGATTCCTCAGATCTTCCTCCACACCTCCAACAGCCACCTCTGCCTCAACTGCTTCGGTGACCAACCCAATGATGCTGAGGTTGACACGGCTGCGGCAAAGAGGTTGTACACTTGTTGCATCACTTATTACTATACATTCACGTCGATCCATTAGGGCTATTTTGGTTCAACGGAAAAACGTCGATCCACTGGTTGTTACCATCAACTCTAAATTTCTGCATGCTCTCCTTACATAATCTCACCATATTTTTTTCGTATGCATGTCAGATATTGTACACAGTCATGTTGAACATGTAGAGAAAAAGAGAAGATTTTTGCGTGGCAATACAATGTCATGCAGACATCGCTCCATGGTCGGTTCAATGGCAAACCCTCTCCACCCCTCTCCAGATTGTAATCCAGAGGAAGATATCTGTTCTGAGGCGTATTCAGATGCTGCTGACCACTCCTATTTACCCCCAAGGTGTTTGCTCTACCTTGGCATGATGATGTTAGTCATATCATGCATATGTTGCCTTGCAGTGCCTACTTTTGACATCATATATGTCATCTGCTTAGTTTAGACATGTTCTGTAATGCCACCTGTTTAGTTTCTATATCATATATGGGAATTATGCAGTCTCATGTCTTTTAGCCAGCCATAATATATGTGAAATGTGCAATGCCATCCTGTTTAACTAGGCATCATATATTTGAATGATATCTTGCCCATCCTTTTCTTCATTACATTTCCATTTGTCAACAATGTTTGTACATTAAACTACTCTTCCTATGAATCAGCCATTTGGGTGGGAGATGGAAAAATCTGGAGTGAAAACAAGGCCTTCAGAGCAGACAGTGCTACCTGTCGAAGCAGATCTCTTGTTGGGTCCCGATAGCTCCTCAGAGATGGATTCAGAGACAGATGACCAGTCCTATTCCCCCACTAAGGTGTATGCTCTAACTTGGCATGGTTATACTACTCATATCATGCATACGGTGTCTTGCATTGCATAGTTTAGACATCATATACACAATATTCAACACCATGTTCTTAGTTCAGACATCATATTGAATGCCCTTGTTTAGCATATAAATCACATATGTGAATTAAATGATGCGATCCTGATTAGTTAGATAACATGTAGGTGAATTACGTCATGCGATCCTGTTTAGGTATTCATCATATCTTTGAATTATGTTATGCTATGCTATCCAGTTTAGATAGACATCATATATGTGAAATTATGTCATGCTATCCGTTTTAGTTAAACAATATACATGTCAACTATTTCATGCCCTCTTTTTTCCACACTATCTATTGCATCTGTCTCTCGTACAATGTCTATACATTCAACTATGTTTCCTGTTTATCAGCCATTTGAATTGGAGCGGGTGATGCCAGTATCTAGCGGAATTAAAACACGGTCTTCAAATAAAACAGTGCTACCTCTTGGTGGATATAACACCCCGGTTGTACATGCACAAGAACCAGCCCTACCACACATAACCCAAACTCTTGCAGATTGTACCCCTACCGCGATGGACAGAGAACCAGCTTCACCCAATCTAACCGCAACCCTAGCCGATAGTAACCCAGTTCCTGTTGACACAACACCATCTCCACCACAGATTTCCCAAACAACAGCAGTTAGTAAGGTAGCTCCAGTGCCCAAAGGGCCAGTACTATCACGGCAAACCCCAACTCCACCAGTTAGTACACCTATTCCTGTGGAGGAAGCACAACCAGCCAGTCGTAGTTTAGCATCTATCGCATTTGATGTTGTTAAATCATATGTGCGTATCTTCCCATCTTGGAAATATTATACTGAAGATGAAGGAAAATGCCAGTGGCAGGTGTTTGTCCAGGATTTATGTGTAAGTAATGTTATTCATGGCAATTACTTTGCTTCGTCCTATACATCCTACCTCCATGATGGTTATAATACAACAAATTTTCCCATTTTTCTCTATAGAGAAGGACCGATTTGGAAAACAGGATGAGGTAACTTGTGCTAATACCTCTACTATCTTCAAGAATGCTTGGTGGCAGTATCGGAATTACCGGAAGAAAACGTACTTCACCGGCAAAGAAACTCATCAAATTCCCTTACGTTCTCCTGAGACACATTTACTGGACGATGACTGGGAACGCCTTGTTTTGTACTGGTCCCGAACCAAGAATGTGGTAAGGTCTATGAGCTCATTTTCTATTTTTAAGTATTTTATTCTAGCGTCTTACTGTACTCTGTTCATGTAGAACAAGTGCCTAAACCTGAAGAACAACTGTTCTAATTTAAGATTCCATTGCTATCATAGTTCAAAAAAGCGCTAGGCGTTAGTTGTGCATTTTGCCACCGTCTTGCGCTTTACTAACCAAAGCGCATGCTTATGCGTAGTTATGCACAGATTATGCATAGTTATGCGCAATGCGTTTTGCCAACGCCTAGAGCCTAGGCGCTCTTAAGCGCTCGCTTAGGCGTGCCTTTTTTTAACTATGATTGCTTTGCTCTTGTATCACTATATTTACTCATACAAACTTATTTTTAAATTGAAGGATCCAATCGAAACTCCAATGGCACAGCAGGTATGTTCAACATGTTTCTTTAACAGGTTTGCTCTTATCAATAGCTCTGTTGATTTCAATTTCAATTGTGTATATAGTTGACTTTCATATCATGCACATTACTAGCATCACAACAGAGCCAATAGTGTTGTTGTACATGTAGACCCGTGGTACCCATCTGAAATCTTGTTGTGCCGTGTAGTTTCCCACGCTTTGTATTCTTTCACTGTTGCTTTGTCTTGAACTGATATGGTTTGAACCGTGTCCCAATTTTGATTTGGCAAGACAATGCAGTGACCATAGGACATAGATATATGTTTGTTTGATGCTTTTATTATGTACTAGTACTTGGCAATAGAAGACTTGGTAGTTTAATCCTGTCCACCTTACTAATGAACTGGTTCACCGAAATGAGTTTCATATACTAGTACATGCTAAACTTGTTATGTGTCTGCTTGTTTCTTCTTTTAGAATGCTGACAGAATATTGGGGAAGAGTGCCTTATTAAGCAATGGTAAAGGAAGTAATGCAGATAAGGTTCAGGATAGTGACACATCCTTGTTGGTCTCCAACAAAGCTGATAAAATAGCTAAGGAAGACTATCTTGAAGACAGCGAGACAACCCCAAAGTCCTGTCTTGGTTTAGTGTTTGAGTTACTGGCCACTACCGCATGCACAAGCTATTCAAACTCACTGTCTGAATCAGTTCGGTTTCTTGAATCTCAACTACAAGCTAAAAGACATCGATCAGCTGTGCTGCGACAAGAAGCGGAAGGACTGCGGAATTCCCTGGAGCATTCAGATGCATACTTTCTGGTGCAACAGCAAGCGTTGGAGGATTTTAGCGCCAAACAGGACAAAGCTAATCAGCTTCCTAAGCTTATTACCAGCATGGTGGATACCCAGGATAACGTTTCTTGAGCTCTTTTGAAGTTGTTTTAGTTATGCCCTTGTTTTGCTGCCGTGTTTATTTGCACTAGTGGCCAATTTTGATGGCCAAGTGTATATAATATGCTGGTTTGTTCCCTATATTTGCACTGGTGGCGAACTTTCATGCCTAGTGGATGTAATATGTGTTATAGCGGTAATAGGCTAGACTTAATTGCTTGCTTATTTATTTCCTTATTGTCTTGTTTAGTTGTTTGCTTGTAGTCACTGCAGTTCTTTTTCTATGTTTTTCTAGTGTCCACAATAGCCTATTTTTGGTAACTAGGCCAAAATAATCATGGAAACACACGGACTGTTGTAACCATGGGCCTCCTGCAGGCCGTATGATCCATGGGCCTTCGTTCGGCCGTAGGACCATTGGCCTTCTATATGGGCCATAGGATCCATCGGCCTTCTATACGGGCCTTAGGGATCAATGGGCCTTCTACGGTCCGTACTATCCATGGGCCTCATACGGGCCGTAGGATCCATGGGCCTTCTACGAGGCGTATCATCATTTCACCAATCATGGGCCGTACTATTCGTGGACCATCACGGGCTGTTAATAGGCCGTATTTGATAACACTATGAAAACAGCCCAGTGGGTTTTTTTGACATGAAAACGGCCCAACGTATTAACGGTCCGCAAACGGGCCGACTGTAACGACGGGCTGAATTTGGCCCACAAGCAGAAAATGACAGTAACGGGCCGTATGTAACCGAATGCTGCAAATGAGCCCAAGAATCAACGGGCCCTGAGAAGGCCGAAAGATAACTTGGGCTGGAAACGGCCCAATGGAATAACCGACCGTTAATGGGTATAAAGTGATACACTGTTCATTACGGGCCAGTTTCGCCACGGGCCGTTAATCGACCAAGAGTTACAAAGGTCCTCATATGGGACGAAAGAAGTCATGGGCCACACATGGGCTGAAAGTTTAAACGGGCTGAATCATATTGGATGGCCCAGATGACACTACTGGGCCTAATTCGGATAGGGCGTAACGGGCCCTGGGTTAGCGGGCTGTAAATGGGCTATATGCGAACAGGCCGTTAACAGGCTTTCCGTCGGCCGGCCCGCCACCTTTTGAGCAAGTCAAACGGGCTGGCCTTTTCACAGGAATGGGCCTCTATTGGGTCGTGCCACGTGTCGCCGTATCATAGGCGCCTTCGGTCCAATGAGCGGATGACATCTGTCCCAACGGTGAGCCGACACGTGTTTCCTCCAGCCAATGATGATTTTACACATGGAAAATCCCCATTGGTCGGGGCTATTAAGGGGTTATCGAATCCAAAACCCGACCCGATAGCTTAACGGCGTTCCGTTACGATGGATGCCGCGTGTCGGTCACCCTTGACGAAAGCAGTTCTGCGACGCGCGATTTATCGTCATGGAAGTGGACACTTTCGTGATGATAATTTTGGTAATGTCATGGAATACTTCTACGACAGCACAGGTATGACTATCTTGATTCTGTCATAAATTTGTGGTGGATGTACATGCATGACAAAAAACGCGAACTGCTATGAGAAACACGTATCATCACGGAAGTGTATTTTTTTTGTAGTGCTCTCGGCTTTGTCGATGACACCCCACCATGCTTGGATCTCCGCCGAGCTCTCAGCAGCAGTGCATGCGTCCTCTTCTTTCTTGTGGAGGCGGGCCTCTCTTTTCTTGAGTGTTTTCTACCTTTTCCGCTCCCTCTGTGCGGCTTTGGCCCCCTCTTGCTCTACCGCCCATTCGTCCTTGGTAGCTTCAAAGTCCGCCCACTTAGGTGTGAGGTCGTGAGGGGCGATGAACTCGGCACGGCGGGATGCCATCGCTTCCCTGCCATTTTGTCTGCGGTCCTGGGTGGCGAGGAACTCGGCGCAACGGGATGCCATCACTTCCTTACCAGTTAGTGTGTGGCGGGGTGGCATGAACGACGCTTGGTGAGAGCTTTGGGGTGGAGTGGCCGGACAACCATATAGTGCATTGGTTTGTCAAGAGCTCAAGGACAGACGACAAAGGAAGTTTGGATTCCCCTTCAATCTTGGTCATTTATTACTGAGTAAAATGCATTAGCGGTCATCGAACTTGTCTTGATAGCTCACTTTAATCATTGTAGTTAAGAATACGGTCAATACAATCATTATATACAATATATGGTGATTATACGGTCACTGGCTCAGTGTGTAGCTCCATATTTGTCTAGTTGACCAGTCAAACAGTCCACATGCGCCTCATCACCTCATGTTATGTATCTATAACCCTATGCGGGCCTGCCTATCAGTGAAGAAAGAAATAAAAACCAAAATTATGCGTATGTGAGGAATCAAACCATGGACTCATGCTGCAACACACACTCGTCTGCCAAATGAAAATGAAATACTTTGCGTTAAATGCACAAACCGATTTTTTATATTATACGTGATACACACATTAGCACACACCGTCCATAGACGCAAGTAGCATGTATGCGTGCAGACAGTCACGCTCATGCTGTCAAACCATGGTAATGCATGCACATCACCCTCTCAATGAAAGTCCTGCTCATGGTGCAACGCAAACGGCGAGCCCATCACCTGTGCTCCCCGGCGGTGCCTGACATTACTGTTTAGACGTTCGTTGGCGGCCTCCGCGAACATCGAACATGTATTCACCTGGCTCAACACCAACGTCATACTCGTGCTTGGCGCCGAGCGCTCGACATTAGCCATGGCTCTGCACACGGCGCAACAACGTGACTCGGCGCCTTGTTCATGTATATCATCCATCACAACGACAATCTATAAAATAGCCTAGCTAGAGAGGGTACTATGGTACCTATATATGTATCGTGAGCGACCGATCATGGTGCCACTGCACACGAGTGTGTATTCGATCGATTCGTCCATTATTCGTAAGTTATGCATGGTTATGTGGTGTCTAATGGTGGTCGTCAAAGGCTAGCTGGCGACAAGAGCGGTTGCATGGACGCCTGGTTGTCTATACGTGTCGCATATGCTTCAAAGGCTCGTCATCCATGAGTTCACAAAATTTACCACCACGCCAGCGTCTGACCACCCTGGCCTATCGAAACCCCTTCCATTGCTAGCACGCGCTTCTCGCCTGAAATGATCACCATCACTCCAGAACGTCAATGCCGCATTCACGCTTGACACGACCTGTCACTGGCGCCTGCATTGCAACAACGCGACGGGCGAGAGAGTGTCACCCACGCGGCATCCTGGTGCAAGAGATTGCTCCATGTTAACGACACCACGGACATCCGTCCATCCGCCGCCCACATTAATGACACGTGACTGCCGACAAACCTACTCCGGCGCCATCCGTCCATCCGTCTTCCGCGGCTCATTGCCATTCGCCCGCTATATTAGCTAGCAGTTGTTCTAGCATACCCGAAGGAATTTCATATGCAATATTTTCAGTAGGTGCAGTAGGTTGAGGGGGAAGTAATTGTGGTTCCGATCGAGGTGAAGATACCCCAAATAAACCCCTCAAAGGATTGTTTTCCATAGTAGCAAGTGACAATAAATTTCAGCATGTAGTAATAATGTTTCCTTACCAATTTCCACTTACCAAGAGCGCTTCACTCCCCGGCAATGGTGCCAGCCTTGATGACCCACAAGTATATGGGGTCAATTGTAGCATTTTTGATAATTAAGAGTGTCGAACCCAACGAGGAGCAGAAGGAAATGACAAGTGGTTCTCAGCAAGGTAATATCCACTAGAATTGTGAGTAGCGGAGTAGTTTGATACCAAGATAATTTGTAACGACCAAGTAACAATAGTAGTAGCAAAAGTGCAGCAAGGTAGCCCAATCCTTTTGAGGCAAAGGACATGCCAAAACTATTGGGGAACGCAGTAATTTCAAAATTTTCCTACGATCATGCAAGATCTATCTACGTGATGCATAGAAATGAGAGGGGAGAGTGTGTCCACGTACCCTCATAGACCGAAAGCAGAAGCATTAAGTAACACGGTTGATGTAGTCGAACGTCTTCGCGATCCAACCGATCAAGTACCAAATGCATGGCACCTCCGCGATCTGCACACGTTCAGCTCGGTGACGTCCCTCGAACTCTAGATCCAGCCGATGCCGAGCGAGAGTTCCGTCAGCACGACGACATCGTGACAGGTGATGATGAAGTTACCGGCGCAGGGCTTCACCTAAGCACAACGACGATATGATCGAGGTGGAAAACTGTGGAGGGGGCACCGCACACGGCTAAAGATCAACTTGTGTGTCTATGGGGTGCCCCCTCCCTCGTATATAAAGGAGGGGAGGAGGGGTTCGGACGGCCTCATGGGGTGCGCCCCAAGAGGGGAATCCTACTCCTACTAGCACTACAAAAAAAGACACATCCATGACATTTTGGGCCGAATGAATTTTTTTTCTGTCATACTTATGACACTTCTATGACGATAATTGTGACAAAACCCGGTATCATCATAGATGTGGTGGGGTCCTATTTCTATGACAAAAAATCATGACAGAAAATGGGCTTTTCGTCCTGGGCGGGCCGAAGACGCAGCTGCATGACATTCTTTGGGCCATCCATGACGGAAAAAACCATGGTAGAAGCGAGGGCGAGGAAAATTTTGGGGAGTTCCCGGTTACGATGGGTGGTCGGGGGCCGAGCGATGCGCGTTTCTCTCATACATGTACATGTGTGTGTGCGAGTTGTTGGGCTCTCACTGAACCCGAGCAATGCGTTGGGCTCTAACTGAACCCGAGCGATTACACTAGCTACGTTACTGAACCCGAGTGATTCCTTCGCTACTTCTGCTAATTGAAGCCGATCGAACCCTGCTGCCTCCTTCCCATGATGAACAATGAGCGTTGCTGGGGGGTTTGGATGAACAGTTCCCGGTGGGGGTGGATGAACAGGACCCTGTGGTGTTGCCTCTAGATGAACAAGACCCCGATCGATCGAGCCGGTTGGGGCTGGATGAACAGGACCCCGTGGAGGGCTGGATGAACAGGACGACCCCGTGGAGGGATGGTTGAATAGTAGATGGTGGAGGGCAGGATGAACAGTAGCCTGTGGAGGGGTGGTTGAACAGGAGCCCGTGGAGAGGGCTGGTTGAACATAGCCGATGGAGTAGCGGGCGGTGGAGGATGGATGAACAGGAGCCCGTGGATGAACAGTCACAGGTGGAGGCTGGAGGAGGTCGATGGTGGATGAACAGTAGCCCTTGGAGGCTGGAGGAGGTCGATGGTGGAGATGAACAGTATCCCGTGGAGTCCCGTTTTGCGGTACGCCACACCCCTCCCGATGAATAGGACCCCCATTTCGACCGTAGCACTCCAACACAAGTCTGTTTCCTCCGTTTTGCGGTATGCCACACCCATCCTGATCAACAGGACCCCGTTTCGACCGTAGGACGTCCAACACAAGTCTGTTTCCTCTGATTTGTGGTACGCCAGACCCCTCCCGATGAACAGGATCCCATTTCAAACGTGGTCGGTCGAACACAAGGCCGTTTTCTCCATTCTGCGGAACGCAAGGCCTCGTTTCCATCGGCTATTCCGTCCAAGCCCTCCCGATGAACACGAGGACACATTCTGTTCCGACCCAGTTGGATCCCCATGAACACGACGACGACGCAGTTTCTCTGTTCCGACCAAGCCATGTACACGAGTCCTGGCCGTACGTATGCGCGAGTAGGTGTTCGAGACCCCGCCCACATGTACGTACATGGCCGTATTTTCTTTCTTGCACACTGGCCGCTGTACGTATGTGTACATGCTACGTGCACACCTCTACTAGAACACGTGCACGCCTCTACATCGACCAGTATGTACGTACACGTTCGCGACCAGAATGACAATGCTACGTACGCTTCGACCAGGTGGGTCCCGACTGTCAGGTACTTCCTTGCGTGCGAAGATGTATCTGGTGGGTCCCCAATAGTCAGGGGGGCGAATTGTTTTTTTTTTTGCCCGGACGCACTTCCTTGCGTGCGAAGATGTAGCTGGTGGGTCCCAGCAGTCAGGGGGGAAACGTTTTTTTCGCTAAATACGGTGGCCCTTCTGGTGGGTCCGTGCTGTCAGGTGTAGGAATAATTATTTTGCACGTAATAAGGAGGCACTTCCTTGCGGCTACCGTGGACCTAGCTGTCAGCCTCTCCACATACAATACTCTTCCGATGGAAGTTGGTCGTTGACCACATTGACCACTCCGCGCCAAGAGCACCAAGGCGGTGGATGTCAGCGAGGCCTACGAAGGGGACGACACAGAGTCGGGGAAGACGCGGAGAGGAGTACGAGGGTTCACTGATTCGGCTCCGGTGTGAGGCTGCCGTCGCCACAGAATAACAGGGGGTGTGAGTGAGTAGAGGGATGGCCTGGCCAATGGTAGGAGTAGTAGGGGGCGGTGAGGCCTCCGCAGCATCACAGCCGGCCGCAGGAGGCAGGAGCACGCGGCACGACCGACGCTGGTTTGGGCGGCTGGAGCAAGAAGACCAGAGGTTGAATAAGCACTACGGGCGTTGGATGGACATCGTATGGTCACTGGATCTAGAATCGTTCATATATTGACTAAGCTGACAAAGCCCTCCGTCCCCATCAACTTAGTAGGCCCACAAGTCAGCCTCCCACTATGGTGGGTCCCAGCTGGTAGGGGGGTATTCATTTTTTTGTGCGCAATAAGGAGGCACTTCCTTGCGTGCGAAGATATAGTTGGTGGGTCTGACCTGTCAGCGAAGGGAACGTTTTTTTGTGAAATACAGAGGCCCTTCCGGCGGGTCCTAGATGTCAGGTGGAGGAATCATTATTTTGTGCGTAAGAAGGAGGCATTTCCTTGTGTGAGACTGTCGGTGTCAAAACCGGCGGATCTCTGGTAGGGGGTCCCGAATTGTGCGTCTAAGGCTTATGGTAACAGGAGGCAGGGGACACAATGTTTACCCAGGTTTGGGCCCTCTCTATGGAGGTAATACCCTACTTCCTGCTTGATTGATCTTGATGAATATGAGTATTACAAGAGTTGATCTACCACGATATCGTAATGGCTAAACCCTAGAAGTCTAGCCTATGAGGTTATGATTGTTGTGGCTAAACCCTAGAAACCTAAACCCTCCAGTTTATATAGACATCGGAGGGGGCTAGGGTTGTACAAAGTCGGTTACAGAGAAGGGAATCTACATATCCGAATCGCCAAGCTTGCCTTCCATGCAAAGGAGAGTCCCATCTGGACACGGGACGAAGTCTTCTATCTTGTACCTTCATAGTCCAACAGTCCGGACCAAGCATACAGTCCGGCTGTCCGAGGACCCCTTAATCCGGGACTCCCTCAGTAGCCCCTGAACTAGGCTTCAATGATGATGAGTCCGGCGCGCAGATTGTCTTCGGCATTGCAAGGCGGGTTCCTTCTCTGAATACTCCAACATAGCCCTCCGAACATAGAAAACTTGTCCGGCTCTGCAAAACAAGTACCACACACAACCGTAGAGAGTATAATATTTCACGAGTCCAATCCGCTGACAACTTTTTGTAGCATGACATCACGCCACCGCCTGTTCATTATTCGAACCATTCTTTAGCCTGCCACTCCGTATTTCGAGGTGCGGTTTCACTGGCACGTCTTGTCGAAGCAGAGATCGTGTCCCTTTATCACGGGATTCTCATCATTACGGGCATGGATAACCCAACCATGCCATCTGCACGGCGATTGGGGAATATGCGGGATTTTAAGGCGAGCAGGGAGGCACATGACTTTTACTGCCTTTATAAAGGGAGAAGGATTCATCCTGGTTCACCCATGCCTTCTCCTTCCTCTGCCCATCCATTCTCGAGCTCCAGTGCCCAAGCTCTCGCCTTCTCCACCCAAAAAAGCACTCCAATCATGTACGGATCCGAAGCAGGAGGCAAGTGGATGACCTCCTCCATGAAGAAGAAGGACATCAAGGAGCTTCGGGAGGTCGGGTACCTGACCAAGGACATCACTTATCGACTTCCGGCCAAGGGATAGATCGTCCCCACCATAGAGCCCCAGGAAAGGGTGGTGTTTCTCACACACTTCATCTATGGGCTGGGATTTCCCCTCCACCCGTTCATCCACGGACTGATGTTTTACTATGGGCTAGACTTCCATGACTTGGCCCCCAACTCTATCCTCAACATCTCGGCATTTATTGTCGTGTGCGAGGCCTTCCTCCGCATCCCACCTCACTTTGGCCTATGGCTGAAGACCATCAATGTGAAGCCCAAGGTGGTGAGCGGCCAACAAGTAGAGTCCGGAGGCGCCATGGTGGGCAAGAAGCCCAATGTCACCTGGCCCGAAGGCTCCTTTGTGGAGACTGTAAAGGGGTGGCAGTCGGGGTGGTTCTACATCACCGAGCCTGTCACACCCTAGCTAGTTCATGCATTAGAGTGTTGCATCATGTTTACTTTGATAAGAAACTTGGAAATGGGGATGACAGAACCCCCAGCACCCCCCTGAACACAACTAGGGTTTACTAAAATCTTTTTCAATGAACCTGAAATGCCCTTCTAAAATATCCATCACTTTTGTCTTGGTCCAGAACCTCTGCCAAAATTGGTTCACATTTTTCTAGGACACATAAGGTCACTGGATTAAATCATTACCTATTTGCATTGGGCATTTAAAAGCTATAAAATAGTTCAAATGCCCAAATAATTCTAAAGTTAAGTGTGGGTTGTTGGAAATAATCTAAACAAAGCCTCCAATTAATTTCAGGATTTACGAAAACGTTTTAGTATTTAAAATAATGCCTAGAAGCTACAGAAAATAGAAAAACAAAAACATAATAAAGAGAGGGAGAGAAAGGCCACAGGCCACTTACCTGGCTGGGCCAGCCCACCTGGCCTGTGCCAGTCATCACCTACCTCTACCAGTAGGCAGAGGAGGGAGATAGCGCACGCGCGCGCGTCGCTCCATGCCACCTCCCTGCTCGCCTGCTTCACCTGCACCTCGAAACGCCTCCGCGGCGCCGCCCGACCCCAGGGACACCTCACACACCCCCTGCCTCTCTCCCTCGCTTCTCCTCACCATGGCCGACACCGCCGCGCCTGCGCCGCCATAGTTTTCGCAACCACCATCGTCCTCGCGCCGCCCCATTGTGTTCCTAGGCTTCGTCGTCGTCTGCTACACTGAAATAGCCGAGCCCCGAGCGCTCGCACGCTCTGCTTCGTATCCATTGAACTCGTCTTCAACGATCACCGCCGAAGATCCCCTTTGTTGGGGAACGTAGTAATTTCAAGAAAATTCCTACGCATACGCAAGATCATGGTGATGCATAGCAACAAGAGGGGAGAGTGTTGTCCACGTACCCTCGTAGACCGAAAGCGGAAGCGTTAGAACAACGCGGTTGATGTAGTCGTACGTCTTCACGGCCCGACCAATCAAGCACCAAAACTAAGGCACCTCCAAGTTCTAGCACACGTTCAGCTCGATGACGTCCCTCAAACTCCGATCCAGCCGAGTATCGAGGGAGAGTTCCGTCAGCACGATGACGTGGTGACGACCTTGATGTTCTACCATCGCAGGGCTTCACCTAAGAACCGTTACAATATTATCGAGAAGGACTATGGTGGAGGGGGGCACCGCACACGGCTAAGAGATCAAGAGATCAATTGTTGTCTCTAGAGGTGCCCCCTGCCCCCATATATAAAGGATGGAGGAGGGGAAGCCGGCCAGCCCCTAGGGTGCGCCAAAAGTGTGGAGTCCTACTAGGACTCCCTAGTCCTAGTAGGATTCCTCCTCCCACATGGAATAGGAAAAAGGGAAGGGAAAAGGAGAAGGAAGGAAGGGGGCGCCCCCCCTCCCTAGTCCAATTCGGACCATACTATGGGGAAGGGTGCGGCCACCTTTTGAGGCCTTTCTCTCCTTTCCCGTATTGCCCATTAAGGCCCAATACGAATTCCCGTAACTCTCCGGTACTCCGAAAAATACCCAAATCACTCAGAACCCTTCCGATGTCTGAATATAGTCGTCCAATATATCGACCTTTATGTCTCGACCATTTTGAGACTCCTCGTCATGTCCCCGATCTCATCCGGGACTCCGAACTCCTTCGGTATATCAAAACACATAAACTCATAATATAACCGTCATCGAACTTTAAGCGTGCGGACCCTACGGGTTCGAGAACTATGTAGACATGACCGAGAGACGTCTCCGGTCAATAACCAATAGCGGAACCTGGATGCTCATATTGGCTCCCACATATTCTACGAAGATCTTTATCGGTCAAACCGCATAACAACATACGTTGTTCCCTTTGTCATCGGTATGTTACTTGCCCAAGATTCGATCATCGGTATCTCAATACCTAGTTTAATCTCGTTACCGGTAAGTCTCTTTACTCGTTATGTAATGCATCATCCCACAACTAACTCATTAGTCACATTGCTTGCAAGGCTTATAGTGATCTGCATTACCGAGAGGGCCCAGAGATATCTCTCCGACAATCGGAGTGACAAATCCTAATCTCGAAATACGCCAACTCAACATGTACCTTTGGAGACACCTGTAGAGCTCCTTTATAATCACCTAGTTACGTTGTGATGTTTGGTAGGACACAAAGTGTTCCTCCGATAAATGGGAGTTGCATAATCTCATAGTCATAGGAACATGTATAAGTCATGAGGAAAGCAATAGCAACATACTAAACGATCAAGTGCTAAGCTAACGGAATGGGTCAAGTCAATCACATCATTCTCCTAATGATGTGATCCTGTTAATAAAATGACAACTCATGTCTATGGCTAGGAAACACAACCATCTTTGATCAACGAGCTAGTCAAGTAGAGGCATACTAGTGACACTATGTTTGTCTATGTATTCACACATGTATTATGTTTCCGGTTAATACAATTCTAGCATGAATAATAAACATTTATCATGAAATAAGGAAATAAATAATAACTTTATTATTGCCTCTAGGGCATATTTCCTTCACTCTCCCACTTGCACTAGAGTCAATAATCTAGTTCACATCACCATGTGAGTTAACATCAATACTCACATCTGTATGTGATCAATACCCATAGTTCACATCGTCATGTGATCAACACCCAAAGGGTTACTAGAGTCAATAATCTAGTTCACATCGCTATGTGATTAACACCCAAAGAGTACTAAGGTGTGATCATGTTCTGCTCGTGAGAGAAATTTAGTCAACGGGTCTGTCACATTCAGAGCCGTATGTATTTTGCAAAATATTCTATGTCTACAATGATCTGTACGGAGCTACTCTAGCTAATTGCTCCCACTTTCAATATGTATCCAGATTGAGACTTAGAGTCATCTGGATCAGTGTCAAAACTTGTATCGACGTAACCCTTTATGACAAACCTCTTGTCACCTCCATAATTGAGAAACATATCCTTATTCCACTCAGGATAATTTTGACCAATGTCCAGTGATCTACTCTTAGATCACTATTGTACTCCCTTGCCAAACCAGGGCAGAGTATACAATAGGTCTGGTCCATAGCATGGCATACTTTTATAGAACCTATGACTGAGGCATAGGGAATGACTTTCATTCTCTTTCTATTTTCTGTCGTGGTTGGGATTTGAGTCTTACTCAATTTCACACCTTTGCAACACACGCAAGAACTCTTTCTTTGACTGTTCCATTTTGAACTACATAAAAATCTTTTCAAGGTATGTACTCATTGAAAATCTTATCAAGCATCTTGATCTATCTCAATAGATCGTGATGCTCAATATGTAAGTAGCTTTACTAAGGTCTTTCTTTTAAAGAACTCATTTCAAACACTTCTTTATGCTTTCCAGAAAAATTCTACATCATTTCTGATCAACAATATGTCATTCACATATACTTATCAGAAGTGCTGTAGTGCTCCCACTCACTTTCTTGTAAATACATTCTTCAGCACAAGTCTGTATAATACTATATGAGTTGATCAAACTATCAAAGCGTATATTCCAACTCCGAGATGCTTGCACCAGTCCATAGATGGATCGCTGGAGCTTGCACATTTTGTTAACACCTTTAGGATCGACAAAACCTTCTGGTTGCATCATATACAACTCTTCTTTGATCAATCCATTAAGGAATGCAGTTCTGTTTATCCATTTGCCAGATTTTATAAAATGCGGCAATTGCTAACATGATTCGGACAGACTTAATCATAGATACGAGTGAGAAACTCTCATCGTAGTCAACACCTTGAACATGTCCAAAACCTTTTTGCGACAACCCTAGATTTGTAGATAGTAACACTACTATCAGCGTCCGTCTTCCTCTTGAAGATCCATTTATACAATATGGCTTGCCGATCATCGGGCAACTCCACCAAAGTCCACACTTTGTTCTCATACATGGATCCCGTCTCAGATTTCATGGCCTCAAGCCATTTCGTAGAATCTAGGCTCATCATCGCTTCCTCATAGTTCGTAGGTTTATCATGGTCTAGTAACATGACTTCTAGAATAGGATTGCCGTACCACTCTGGTGCGGACCGTACTCTGAAAGACCTATGAGGTTATGTAGTAACTTGATTTGAAGTTTCATGATCATCATCATTAGCTTCCTCACTAATTCGTGTAGGCATCACTGGAACTGATTTCAGTGGTGAACTAGTTTCCAATTCGGGAGAAGGTACTATTACCTCATCCAGTTTCTACTTTTCTCCCACTCACTTCTTTTGAGAGAAACTCATTCTCTAGAAAGGATCCATTCTTAGCAACGAATATTTTGCCTTCGGATCTGTGATTAGAAGGTGTACCCAACTGTCTCCTTTGTGTATCCTATGAAGATGCATTTCTCCGATTTGGGTACGAGCTTATTAGGTTGAAACTTTTTCACATAAGCATCACAACTCCAAACTTCAAGAAACGACAGCTTAGGTTTATTGCTAAGCCATAGTTCATACGGTGTCGTCTCAATGGATTTAGATGGTGCCCTATTTTAACGTGAATGCAGCTATCTCTAATGCATAACCCCAAAACAATAGTGGTAAATCGGTAATATACATCATAGATCGCACCATATCCAATAAAGTGCGGTTATGACGTTCGGAAACACCATTACGCTGTGGTGTTCCATGTGGCATGAGCTGTGAAACTATTCCACATTGTTTTATATGAAGGCCAAACTCGTAACTCAAATATTCTCCTCCACGATCAGATTGTAGAAACTTTATTTTCTTGTTACGATGATTCTCCACTTCACTCTGAAATTCTTTGAACTTTTCAAATGTTTCATACTTGTGTTTCATTAAGTAGATATACCCATATCTGCTCAAATCATCTGTGAAGGTCAGAAAATAACGATACTTGCCACGAGCATTAACCCTCATAGGATCGCATACATCGGTATGTATTATTTCCAATAAGTCAGTAGCTCGTTCCATTGTTCCGGAGAACGGATGTAACACCCCGGATTTGATGTGCCAGGTGTCCTCCAGTTATTCGTCGTTGTTGTCATGTCATTTGCTTGAGTGTTGCATTTAGTCTTGTCATCATGTGCATTGCATTGCATACGTGTTCGTCTCAGGCATCCGAGCATTTTCCCCGTTGTCCGTTTTGCAATCCGACACTCCTATGCCCTCCGGCGTTCCCCTGTTGTCTCTTGTTGTGAGCGGGTGTTAAACATTCTCGGAATGGACCGTGATTTGCCATGCGGCCTTGGTACACCACCAGTAGACCGCCTATCAAGTTTCGTGCCATTTGGAGGTTGTTTGATGCTCCAATGGTTAACCGGGTAACCGTAAAGGCCTCTTTTGTGTGCAGCCCAACACCCCTCTAAAGTGGCCCAATAACCCATTCAAACCCTGTCCATCCTCTCGGCCGTTCGATCACGATCGCGTGGCCGAAAACCACTCCCCATTTGGACTCCCTAGCTCCCTCTACCTATAAAAACGTCTTCCCTTCTCCATTTTCGGTTCAATTTCACCCCTAACCCTAGCTCCACCCTCCTCTGCGACGCCGGACATGTCTGCGCCCGCCGGACAGATCCCGCCACCGCCCGCGACCAATCACTAGCCGCCACGTCGCTGCCGCCAGCCCCCTTTCTCTCCTCCGCCGCCAGGGCCCGCGGGGCCCGAAGCCGCCGCCGCCGCAGCCTGCACCAGGCCCGAGATGCCCCGCCGCCAGGATCCTCCGCGCCGCCGCCAGATATCCCCGACCTCGCCGCCGCCTTCACCGGCGCTCGTCTCCG
>NC_041391.1:184440685-184459287 GCF_002162155.2 Triticum dicoccoides | reverse complement strand
CGCCGCACGCCTCGGATCCTCGTTGCCGCTCCGCCGGTGCCCAGTCGCCCACCGCCGCCCCGCGACCGGTCCGCGCCGCCCGCATGCCCGACGACCCTCGCCGAGCTCGCCACCCTCTGGTCGCCGCCCCTCCAACTCCAGTGAGCAGCCTTCGCCGTCCCGGACTTGTCCCCGATCTGGATCTGGAGGTGGACCAAACCCACCAATGCATCTATCCAAACGCGCCCCCGCTCCATCCTGGAACGTCCCCGTCCACTTTTCGCGAGGTGAAATTCGTCCAAGTCCCCGGATCCGCAACATTTTCATGCCATGTTCATAGCATCATATCTACTTGCACGTAGCTTCGTTTTGTCCGTGTAATATATAAAAATGTTCATCATGAGATTATGTTCATTTCATTCCATTGTGCCATGCTTGTTTGAGTTCATCTTGATGCTCTAATCATCGGTGTAAGAGTGCTATATGATGTTAACCTGCTGAAACTGTTATAACTTGGTGATTTGTCTTTTTCATTGCATTTTGTGTGTGCATCCTATGAGCTTAATGTCTACATGAGTTTTGAGCTACATCATGCCATATTTACAGAGGTGCCACCCATGTAATTTTGTGTGCCTTGTGGTGAGTGTATCAAGCTCGTGAAGTAGGGTACTTGCTGTTACTGTTTTGCTAGACTGAATCTGCTATATCATGATGCTATGTAAACCTGCTGCTACAAGTCATTCTATGCATAATATGGAGATTTTAGCTAAGGTTATTTTGTTATACATGTCTTGCTATATCCATCCATGCCCCTGGTTGCATTTATAGCCTGCTGTAACTTGTTGTTATCTTTCTCCAAACTTGCTAGGTAATGATGCTGTCAGCCTGTTAACATTAAGTTCAGTTTTGCCATGTGTGTTGCTAGTGACCCATGTACCCTATCAACTTGATCTTGCCATGCTTAGCTTCATAAACATGTCTTCTTACTGTTGATCACCTTGTAATGCCATGTATTGCTCTATGGTGAGTGTTTCAAGCTCACCAACATGCCTACTTATTGTTGTTCCAGCCATGTATGAATCTGTCATATCATTTGCCATGTTTGCATGGATGCTACCATATTTTCGGTTGATCTTTGGAATACGTTCAGTAAGGGAGTTTTGTTCGTTGTCTTTAGTACTAGCATGACATGCCTTTGTTTGCCATGTTAAGTTGCTGTAGCATGTTGTTTGATAGCTCTAAACATTGCAACCTGATGTTATTCCTGTTAAGTCTGTAAACTGTTATTTTTTGCAATCTTGCCATGTCCTTTTGAGCATGTTATAGTGTTTTCTGGAGATATCTCAGTGTTCATGTTTTGTCATGCTTTACATGTACTTCATTCCCATGCCTTTTTTTCATGTTGAGATGCTGTAGCATATCTTTTTGATGCTTACAAGATGCCTAGTTGCTGTTTTGGACAACTTGTCCTTTAAACTTGTAGAGTGTATGTGTTGAACCGTTGCTCCGTTTTGAGTGTGCTCTATATGAAACTTGCTTGATTTTGGATGAAGTTTAATATTATCATGTTGCATCCATGTTTTGAGAGTGTTTGATTGATGTTTGTATGCATTTTGCATCAAGGTCATGTTTAACTTGTTTTGCTCATATCTTCTAGGCCGTAGCTCCGAATTAAATGAACTTTATATGTAACTTGACTAGAATCTCGTGTCTATCATCTTGGTGCATCTTAACTTGCTGTTTGACAACTTGAACCTAAGGTTTATTCAGTTCTGGACCAATTTCTAAACTTGCATATGAGGACTTACCGGAATTGATATATGTGGTTTCCGGCCTCATTTAAACTTGCCTTGATGTGTTGCTCTTGTTTGCATCATGTCTTGCCATGAGTAGCTTCATGTAGCCTTTGTCATGCATCATACTTGAGTGTGCATCATGTCATGTATATGTGTGGTGTGTTTACCATGTTGTGTGCTTCTTCTCGATAGTTCCCGTTTCATTGCGGTCGTGAGGATTCGTCATCTACGCTTGGTTTCGGCTTCATCCTTTCGTCTTCTTCATGGACTTGTTCTTCTTCCTTGCGGGATTTCAAGCAAGATGACCGCTACCTAGGATCTCACTACTATCATTGCTATGCTAGTTGCTTCGTTCTATCGCTTTGCTGTGCTACCTATCTTTTGCTCTTCAAGCCTCCCAAATTGGCATGTCAGCCTCTACCCTTTTTCTCCTTTCCTAGCAAACCGTTGTTTGGCTATGTTACCGCTTTGCTCAGCCCCTCTTATAGCGTTGTTAGTTGCAGTTGAAGTTGAAGATTGCTCCATGGTGGACAGGATTATGTTGGGATATCACAATATCTCTTATTTAATTAATGCATCTATATACTTGGTAAAGGGTGGAAGGCTCGGCCTTATGCCTGGTGTTTTGTTCCACTCTTGCCGCCCTAGTTTCCATCATATCAATATTATGTTCTCGGATTTTGTGTTCCTTACACGGTTGGGTGATTTATGGGACCCCCTTGACAGTTCGCTTTGAATAAAACTCCTCCAGCAAGGCCAAACCTTGGTTTTACCATTTGCCTCACCACCACCTATACCTTTCCCTTGGGTCGGCCAACCCGAGGGTCATCTTTATTTTAACCCCCCCCGGGCCAGTGCTTCTCTAAGTGCTGGTCCAAACCGAGCGATGTCCGGCGCCCCCTGGGCAACCAGGGTCTATGCCAACCCGACGTCTGGGTCATCCGGTGTGCCCTGAGAACGAGATATGTGCAGCTCCTATTGGGATTTGTCCGCACATCCGGGCGGCTTTGCTGGTCTTGTTTTACAATTGTCGAAATGTCTTGTAAACCGGGATTCCGAGACTGATCGGGTCTTCCTGGGAGAAGGAACATCCTTCGTTGACCGTGAGAGCTTGTGATGGGCTAAGTTGGGACACCCCTGCAGGGTATAAACTTTCGAGAGCCGTGCCCACGATTATGTGGCAGATGGGAATTTGTTAATGTCCGATTGTAGATAACTTGACACCATATATGAATTAAAATGCATCAACCGCGTGTGTAGCCGTGATGGTCTCTTCTCAGCGGAGTCCGGGAAGTGAACACGGTTTTGGGTTATGCTTGACGTAAGTAGGAGTTCAGGATCACCTCTTGATCATTGCTAGCTTCACGACTGTTCAGTTTGCTTCTCTTCTCGCTCTCATTTGCGTATGTTAGCCACCATATCTTGCTTAGTCGCTGCTACAACCTCACCACTTTACCCCTTCCTTTCCCTTTAAGCTTTGCTAGTCTTGATAACCATGGTAATAGGATTGCTGAGTCCTCGTGGCTCACAGATTACTACAACAACAGTTGCAGGTACAGGTTATGCGATGATCATGACGCAAGAGTGATGTTTGCTTGTTTTGGAGTTCTTCTTCTACTTCTTCTTCGATCAAGGAATAGGTTCCTGGTCGGCAGCCTGGGCTAGCAGGGTGGATGTCGTTTGAGTTTCTGTTTGTGTTTCATCTATAGTCGGATGGTGCTCGTATGTAAGATGATGTTGTATTCATGTGGCATTGTATGCCTTTTGTATGTATCCCCATCTATTATGTAATGTTGATGTAATGATATCCACCTTGCAAAAGCGTATCAATATGCGGTTCTATCCTTGTGGGATGTTCAAGTCTCTTTAGGATAGTATCGCATATTGGGCATGCCAAGTTGGTATCAGAGCCTCGACCGACCATAGGAGCCCCCATGATTGATCGTGTAGTTTGGCCGTTGTCGAGTCTAGAAGAAAAACTATTTTCGGACTCTAGTTATGTCGGAGAGTAGGAATTCTTTTTACTCCTCAGCCTCTTCGTCGCTCTGGTCAGGAATCTTGACGTAGGTGTTTTGACTTACTCCTCTTCCCCTTCAAATTTTTTCTTTAGGATCACGCAGTTGGTTTTCCGATCATTGGTTCTCAGCTCTTTTATCCGGTGCATTTCTCGTCAAGTTGTCTCGAGCCTCTTCATCTTTGCCAAGTTCAATCCTCAGTTGTCTTCTTTTCCCACCCACCCACCCTTTTTCTTCTCGGAGCCGGATTCCGTAATCGAGTATCTATCCTACTCATGCGAAGTCTTTGCTTTCTTTCCTCTATGTTTTCAACCGGTGTTTTCTCTTCAAGATATTCGTCGGTTCCCCCTTCCAAGTTGCCTTTGTTTTTCCTGCCCTCCCACCCTCTTCTTCCCAGAGCCTGAGTCTCTTTCGAGCATCAATTTATTTCGTGTGGAGTCTCTTCAGTATTTTGGCAATTATTTCAACCGATGAATTCTCGTCTCGTTCATCATTCTTCATCCCTTTCTTTTTCCGGTGGACTCAATTCAAGTTTTTCGGTGTTGATCGTATTCTTTCCCTTGGTTAAAGTCTTCTCACTGCTCATTCGCCTCTCCCCAGTTTATCCATCCGGAGTGCTCAAGACATCTCAGGAGATTCCTCTGTGTTCCAATTAATTCGAGGTTATCACCTCATTCAAATATTTCAAACGTTCCAGTGAATCATCTATCTCTTCAACATCCCTTTCCAAAGGTGTTTTCTCTTTAGTGGGCCCTAACCCACAGGTCTTTTCCCAGGATCTTACCTGACTCTTCTAATTTCCCGGAGCTGTTCTCAAGTCCTTTTCGAAGTTTGACGTAAGTATGAATTTCATCAGTCAGATCTTTTCCAAGATCAATTTCAAATCATTTTTATTGTTGGCTCAACCTCTTCGCTTGTCATGCTCCCGGAGTATCTCAGTAATTTTGTTGGTGTTTCTCGTCGTCATTTGAAGATAGAAGAAGAGTTTTCCCTCTAAATCTTGTCCATTCTCCTAGAGATTCGTGGTGCTAGCTTGATATTATCCTCTCAAATTGTTTTCCAGTCGTGCAAATTATTTTCATCCATCCGGAGCATTTCAGGAGTTGCTTTCTCTCTAGATCATCCGGAGGCCATCTTTTCGGAATATTTCTTCACTCTAAGTTGTCAAATTCGTTCTCCAATTATTCTATATCCGTGCCCCTTCGCTCGTCTCAATATTCTTCTGGTGCTTCATTCAAGTATTCTTCAATCAGTTCACGATCTCTACGTTCTCGTCTCTCTAAATTCCCTCAAGTATCTTCGTGCTTTTTCTAATTCTTCCCGGCGATTCATTCTCTTTTCTTCATTCATTTTCATTTCTAATGGTGGTTCGTTCAAGATTCCTTTTCATTTGTAATCACATCAACTAATTCGTTCTTTCCAAATCCTACCGGTGGTTCATGAAGACTTTCTAAAGTTTTGCGCCATATTTCCCTTAATCCTTTTTCAACAAGAATAAGTTGCATGCCAAATCCACTTGTCATCAATTAAATTTGATGAGGATAAGCATAACGTAATTCTTATTCGTATTTCATCATCGTCAAGTAATCCCTTCCTTCAGAGTTTGTTCGTGAGGAACAAATTCTAGTTCCAAGTGTTTTTCATCTTTTCTTTTCCGTAGTTCCATGTTTTACTCGCTTCTCTCGTCGGAAGCTCCATCCAAATCAACACAAGGCTTTAATATTATTCTTTTCATCCTTCAATTCTATCTCATTGTCCTTTTGTAACCGGAGTTCTTCATGGTGGTTCTTCATGATTTAATTCATTCTTCAAGAGTTCATCAAGATTCTTGTTGGTGGAGTTCAAGTATATTTTCTTCTCGCGTCTCGAAGTGTAATTAATTCTCCGTATTCTTTTGAAGTGGAGTTTTGCATTTCTTCATTCTTCTCAGTTATCCAATCATTTCCATTTGTGGCTGGTTATCACCTTATGATCTTGAGATGTTACCTATAAGACCACAACAAGCTTATTCTTTTCGTTGTTGATTTTCTCTACAACTCCGTTTAAACCATCCTTCGAAAGATGCTTTGAATTTCATTCGTGGCACAAGTTGTCATTTTCTTCTCCGTTCTTTACATTCAACTTTTTCAATTCTTTCCGGAGGTTTGTGTCATGTCTTCATCAAGTATCATTCCTTCCTGTCAAGCTCGTGTTCTATTCCTCCATGTTTCAGCCGGAGTGCTGCCAAAATCCTTTTAGTCTTATTCGTTTCTTATCTCGTTCTAACCGGAGTGGTTTCATAGTCTATCTGATTCTGGGAGCTTTCGATTCCCGTCATTCTCGTTGTTCCTCTCTTCTTCTCGAGTGATCTCGATTCTTTGCTTCTTCTCTTGAGTTCTTGCTTCACCTCTTCCTCTTTCTCTTCCGTCTCGTTCCTAAGATCTCGGGACGAGATCTCTTGTTAGTAGAGGAAAGTTGTAGCGCCCCAGATTTGATGCGCCAGGTGTCCTCCAATTATTCATCGTTGTTGTCACGTCATTTTCTTGAGTGTTGCATTTAGTCTTGTCATCATGTGCATTGCATTGCATACGTGTTCGTCTCATGCATCCGAGCATTTTCCCCGTTGTCCGTTTTGCAATCCGACACTCCTATGCCCTCTGGCGTTCCCCTATTGTCTCTTGTTGTGAGTGGATGTTAAACATTCTCGGAGTGGACCGTGATTTGCCATGCGGCCTTGGTACACCACCGGTAGACCGCCTGTCAAGTTTCGTTCCATTTGGAGGTCGTTTGATGCTCCAACGGTTAACTGGGTAACCATAAAGGCCTCTTTTGTGTGCAGCCCAACACCCCTCTAAAGTGGCCCAATAAGCCATCCAAACCCCATCCATCCTCTCGGCCGTTCGATCACGATCGCGTGGCCGAAAACTGCTCCCCATTTGGACTCCCCTAGCTCCCTCTACCTATAAAAACGTCTTCCGCTCTCCATTGTCGGTTCAATTTCACCCCTAACCCTAGCTCCACCCTACTCTGGGCGATGCTGGACATGTTCGCGCCCGCCGGACAGATCCCACCGCCACCCGCGACCAATCGCCAGCCGCCACATCGCCGCCGCCGGCCCCCTCTCTCTCCTCCGCCGCCAGGGCCCGCGGAGCCCGAGTCAGGCCCGCGGGGCCCGAAGCTGCCGCCACCGCAACCCGCACCAGGCCCGAGATGCCCTGCCGCCTGGATCCTCCGCGACGCCGCCGGAGATCCCCGACCTCGCCCCCGCCTTCGCCGGCGCTCGTCTTCGCCGTCGCCTCCGCCGCCCAGCTCCTCCCCCCGCCGCGGCTTCCCCGCGCCCCACCGCCGATTCGCCGCTGTTCCCCGCCTCTGCACCAACCGCCGCCGGCGTGGCCCCGCCTCCGCGGCCATGGCGCCGCTGCGCGCCTCGGATCCTCCTCGCTACTCCACCCGTGCCCAGTCGCCCGCCGCCGCCCCGCGACCGGTCCGCGCCGCCCGCGTGTCCCGGCGACCCTCACCGAGCTCGCCGCCCTCCGGTCGCCGCCCCTCCAACTCCGGTGAGCCGCTGTCGCCGTCCCGGATCTGGATCTGGAGGTGGACCAGATCCACCAATGCATCCATCCAAACCGCCCCCGCTCCGTCCCGGAACGTCCCCGTCCACTTTTCGCAAGGGGAAATTTGTCTAAGTCCCCGGATCCGCAACATTTTCATGCCATGTTCATAGCATCATATCTCCTTGCACGTAGCTCCGTTTTGTGCGTGTATTATATAAAAGTGTTCATCGTGAGATGCACCTCATTTCCTTCCATTGTGCCATGCTTGTTTGAGTTCATCTTGATGCCCTAATCATCGTTGCAAGAGTGCTATATGATGTTAACCTGCTGAAACTGTTATAACTTGGTGATTTGTCTTTTTCATTGCATTTTGTCTACATGAGCTTGATGTCTACATGAGTTTTGAGCTACATCATGCCATATTTACAGAGGTGCCATCCATGTAATTTTGTGTGCCTTGTGGTGAGTGTACCTAGCTCGTGAAGTAGGGTACTTGCTATTACTGTTTTGCAAGGTTGAATCTGCTATATCATGATGCTATGTAAACCTGCTGCTACAAGTCATTCTATGCATAATATGGAGATGTTTGCTAAGGATGTTTTGTTATACATGTCTTTATCTATCCATTCATGCCCCTGATTGCATTTATAGCCTGTTGTAACTTGTTATCTTTCTCCAAACTTGCTAGATAATGTTGCTGTCAGCCTGTTAACATTAAGTTCAGTTTTGCCATGTGTGTTGCTAGTGACACATGTACCCTATGAACTTGATCTTGCCATGCTTAGCTTCATAAACATGTCTTCTTACTGTTGATCACCTTGTCATGCCATGTCTTGCTCTGTGGTGAGTGGTTCAAGCTCACCAACATGCCTACTTATTGTTGTTTCTGCCATGTATGAATCTGTCATATCATTTGCCATGTTTGGATGGATGCTACCATATTTTTGGATGATCTTTGGAATACGTTCAGTAAGGGAGTTTTGTTTGCTGTCTTTAGTACTATCGTGCCATGACTTTGTTTGCCATGTTAAGTTCCTGTAGCATGTTGTTTGATAGCTCTAAACATTGCAACCTGATGTTATTCCTGTTAATTTTTTGCAATCTTGCCATCTTGCCATCTCCTTTTGAGCATGTTATACTGTTTTCTGGAGATAGCTCAGTGCTCATGTTTTGTCATGCTTTACCTGTACTTCATTCCCATGCCTTTTGTTTTCACGTTGATACGCTGTAGCATATTGTTTTGATGCTTGCAAGATGCCTAGTTGCTGTTTTGCACAGCTTGTCCTTTAAACTTGTATAGAGTGTATGTGTTGAACCGTTGCTCCATTTTGAGAGTGCTCTATATGAAACTTGCTTGATTTTGCATGAAGTTTCATATTATCATGTTGCATCCATGTTTTTAGAGTGTTTAATTGATTTTAGTATGCATTTTGCATCAATGCCATGTTTAACTTGTTTTGCTCATATGTTCTAGGCGTAGCTCCGAATTAAATGAACTTTATATGTAACTTGAATAGAATCTCGTGTAGATCATCTTGGTGCATCTTAACTTGCTATTTGACAACTTGAACCCAAGGTTTATTCAGTTCTGGACCAATTTCTAAACTTGCATATGAGGACTTACCGGAATTGTTATATGTGGTTTCGGCCTCATTTAAACTTGCCTTGATGTGTTGCTCTTGTTGGCATCTTGTCTTGCCATGAGTAGCTTCATGTAGCCTTTGTCATGCATCATAATTGAGTGTGGATCATGTCATGTATATGTGTGGTGTGTTTACCATGTTGTGTGCTTCTTCTCGATAGTTCCCGTTTCGTTGCGATCGTGAGGATTCGTTCGTCTACGCTTGGTTTCGGCTTCATCCGTTCGTCTTCTTCATGGACTTGTTATTCTTCCTTGTGGGATTTCAGGCAAGATGACCGCTACCTTGGATCTCACTACTATCATTGCTATGCTAGTTGTTTCGTTCTATCGCTTTGCTGTGCTACCTATCTTTTGCTCTTCAAGCCTCCCAAATTGTCATGTCAGCCTCTAACCTTTTTCTCCTTTCCTAGCAAACCGTTGTTTGGCTATGTTACCGCTTTGCTCAGCCCCTCTTATAGCGTTGTTAGTTGCAGGTGAAGTTGAAGATTGCTCCATGGTGGACAGGATTATGTTGGGATATCACAATATCTCTTATTTAGTTAATGCATCTATATACTTGGTAAAGGGTGGAAGGCTCGGCCTTATGCCTGGTGTTTTGTTCCACTCTTGCCGCCCTAGTTTCCAACATATCGGTATTATGTTCCCGGATTTTGCGTTCCTTACACGGTTGGGTGATTTATGGGACCCCCTTGACAGTTCGCTTTGAATAAAACTCCTCCAGCAAGGCCCAACCTTGGTTTTACCATTTGCCTCACCACCACCTATACCTTTCCCTTGGGTCGGCCAACCTGAGGGTCATCTTTATTTTAGCCCCCCCAGGGCCAGTGCTTCTCTAAGTGCTGGTCCAAACCGAGCGATGTCTGGCGGCCCCTAGGCAACCAGGGTCTATGCCAACCCGACGTCTGGCTCATCCGGTGTGCCCTGAGAATGAGATATGTGCAGCTCCTATCGGGATTTGTCGGCACATCCGGGCGGCTTTGCTGGTCTTGTGTTACCATTGTCGAAATGTCTTGTAAACCGGAATTCCGAGACTGATCGGGTCTTCCTGGGAGAAGGAATATCCTTCATTGACCGTGAGAGCTTGTGATGGGCTAAGTTGTGACATCCCTACAGGGTATAAACTTTCGAGAGCCGTGCCCGCGATTATGTGGCAGATGGGAATTTGTTAATGTCCGATTGTAGATAACTTGACACCATATATGAATTAAAATGCATCAACCGCGTGTGTAGCCGTGATGGTCTCTTCTCGGCAGAGTCCGGGAAGTGAACATGGTTTTGGGTTATGCTTGACGTAAGTAGGAGTTCAGGATAACCTCTTGATCATTGCTAGCTTCACGACCGTTCCGTTTGCTTCTCTTCTCGCTCTCATTTGCGTATGTTAGCCACCATATCTTGCTTAGTCGCTGATGCAACCTCACCACTTTACCCCTTCCTTTCCCTTTAAGCTTTGCTAGTCTTGATAACCATGGTAATGGGATTGCTGAGTCCTCATGGCTCACAGATTACTACAACAACACTTGCAGGTACAGGTTATGTGATGATCATGACGCAAGAGCGATGTTTGCTTGTTTTGGAGTTCTTCTTCTGCTTCTTCTTCGATCAGGGGATAGGTTCCTGGTCGGCAGCCTGGGCTAGCAGGGTGGATGTCGTTTGAGTTTCTGTTTGTGTTTCATCCGTAGTCGGATGGTGCTCGTATGTAAGATTATGTTGTATTCGTGTGGCATTGTATGCCTTTTGTATGTATCCCCATCTATTATGTAAAGTTGATGTAATGATATCCACCTTGCAAAAGCGTATCAATATGCGGTTCTATCCTTGGTGGGACCTTCGAGTCTCTTTAGGATAGTATCGCATATTGGGCGTGACAATGGAGTTTTAGTCATCTTGCCCATAAGGCACGGTTCGCATGCATCAAATGATTCATAACCAAGTGATTCCAAAAATCCATCTTTATGGAGTTTCTTCATGCTCTTTACACCGATATGACCCAAACGGCAGTGCCACAAATAAGTTGCACTATCATTATTAACTTTGCATCTTTTGGCATCAATATTATGAATATGTGTATCACTACGATCGAGATCCAACAAACTATTTTCATTGGGTGTATGACCATTGAAGGTTTTATTGATGTAAACAGAACAACAATTATTCTCTGACTTTAAATGAATAACCGTATTGCAATAAACATGATCAAATCATATTCATGCTCAACGCAAACGCCAAATAACATTTATTTAGGTTTAACACTAATCCCAAAAGTATAGGGAGTGTGCGATGATGATCATATCAATCTTGGAACCACTTCCAACACACATCGTTACTTCACCCTCAACTAGTCTGCATTTATTCTGTAACTCATGTTTCGAGTTACTAATCTTAGCAACCGAACAAGTATCAAATACCCAGGGGTTACTATAAACACTAGTAAGGTACACATCAATAATCTGTATATCAAATATACCCTTGTTCACTTTGCCATCCTTCTTATCTACCAAATATTCAGGGCATTTCCACTTCCAGTGACCATTTCCTTTGCAGTAGAAGCACTCAGTTTCAGGCTTTGGTCCAGCTTTGGGCTTCTTCGGAGGAGTGACAACTTGGTTGCAATTCTACTTGAAGTTCCCTTTCTTTCCCTTTGCCCTTTTCTTGAAACTAGTGGTCTTGTCAATCATCAACACTTGATGCTCTTTCTTGATTTCTACCTTCGTCGATTTCAACATCGCGAAGAGCTCGGGAATCGTTTTCGTCATCCCTTGCATACTATAGTTCATCACGAAGTTCTAGTAACTTGGTGATGGTGACTAGAGAACTCTGACAATCACTATCTTATCTGGAAGATTAACTCCCACTTGATTCAAGCGATTGTAGTACCCAGACAATCTGAGCACATGCTCACTAGTTGAGCGATTCTCCTCCATCTTTTAGCTATAGAACTTGTTGGAGACTTCATATCTCTCAACTCGGGTATTTGCTGAAATATTAACTTCAACTGCTGGAACATCTCATATGGTCCATGACATTCAAAACGTCTTTGAAGTCCCGATTCTAAGCCATTAAGCATGGTGCACTAAACTATAAAGTAGTCATCATATTGAGCTAGCCAAATGTTCATAACGTCTGCATCTGCTCCTGCAATAGGTCTGTCACCTAGCGGTGCATCAAGGACATAATTCTTCTATGCAGCAATGAGGATAAACCTCAGATCACGGACCCAGTCTGCATCATTGCTACCATCATCTTTCAACACAGTTTTCTCCAGGAACATATCAAAATAAACATATGAAAGCAACAACGTGAGCTATTGATCTAAAACATAATTTGCAAAATACTAACAGGACTAAGTTCATGATTAATTTAAGTTCAATTAATCATATTACTTAAGAACTCCCACTTAGATAGACATCCCTCTAATCATCTAAGTGATCACGTGATCCAAATCAACTAAACCATGTCCGATCATTACGTGAGATGGAGTAGTTTTCAATGCTGAACATGACTATGTTGATCATATCTACTATATGATTCACTCTCGACCTTTCGGTCTCAGTGTTCCGAGGCCATATCTGTATATGCTAGGCTCGTCAAGTTTAACCTGAGTATTCCGCGTGTGCAACTGTTTTGCACCCGTTGTATTTGAACATAGAGCCTATCACACCCGATCATCACGTGGTGTCTCAGCACGAAGAACTTTCGCAACGATGCATACTCAGGGAGAAAACTTATACCTTGAAATTTAGTGAGAGATCATCTTATAAAGCTACCGTCGAACTAAGCAAAATAAGTTGTATAAAAGATAAACATCATATGCAATCAAAATATGTGACATGATATGGCCATGATCATCTTGCACCTTTGATCTCCATCTCCAAACTACTGTTATGATCTCTATCATCACCGGCACGACACCATGATCTCCATCATCTTGATCTATATCAATGTGTAGTCACATGGTCGTCTTGTCAATTATTGATCTTGCAATTATTGCTATCGCATAGCGATAAAGTAAAGCAATTATTTGGCGCTTGCATCTTATGCAATAAAGAGACAACCATAAGGCTTCTGCCATTTGCCGATAACTTCAACAAAACATGATCATCTCATAGAACAACTTATATCTCATCACGTCTTGACCATATCACATGACAACATGCTCTGCAAAAACAAGTTAGACATCCTCTACTTTGTTGTTGCAAGTTTTACATGGCTGCTACGAGCTGAGCAAGAACCGTTCTTACCTACGCATAAAAAACCATAACGATAGTTCGTCAAGTTAGTGCTGTTTTAACCTTCTCAAGGACCGGGCGTAGCCACCGAGAGCCACACTCGGTTCAACTAAAGTTGGAGAAACTGACACCCGCCAGCCACCTATGTGCAAAGCACATCGGTAGAACCAGTCTCGCATAAGCGTACGCGTAATGTCGGTCCGGGCCGCTTCATCCAACAATACCGCCGAACCAAAGTATGATATGCTGGTAAGCAGTATGACTTGTATCACCCACAACCCACTTGTGTTCTACTCGTGCATATAAGATCTACGCATAAAACCAGGCTCTGATACCACTATTGGGGAACGTAGTAATTTCAAAAAATTTCCAACGCACACGCAAGATCATGGTGATGCATAGCAACGAGAGGGGAGAGTGTTGTCCACGTACCATCGTAGACCGAAAGCGGAAGCGTTAGAACAACGCGGTTGATGTAGTCGTACGTCTTCACGGCCCGACCGATCAAGCACCAAAACTATGGCACCTCCGAGTTCTAGCACACGTTCAGCTCGATGACGTCCCTCGAACTCCGGTCCAGCCGAGTGTCGAGGGAGAGTTCTGTCAGCACGACGGCGTGGTGACGATCTTGATGTTCTACCGTCGCAGGGCTTCGCCTAAGCACGGCTACAATATTATCGAGGAGGACTATGGTGGAGGGGGGCACCGCACACGGCTAAGAGATCAAGAGATCAATTGTTGTCTCTAGAGGTGCCCCCTACCCCCGTATATAAAGGATGGAGGAGGGGAAGCCGGCCAGCCCCTAGGGCGCGCCAAAAGTGTGGAGTCCTACTAGGACTCCCTAGTCCTAGTAGGATTCCTCCTCCCACATGGAATAGGAAAAAGGGAAGGGAAAAGGAGAAGGAAGGAAGGGGGTGCCCACCTCCCTAGTCCAATTCGGACCAGACTATGGGGAGGGGTGCGACCACCTTTTGAGGCCTTTCTCTCCTTTCCCGTATGGCCCATTAAGGCCCAAATACGAATTCCCGTAACTCTGTGGTACTCCGAAAAATACCCGAATCACTAGAACTCTTCCGATGTCCGAATATAGTCGTCCAATATATCAATCTTTACATCTCGACCATTTTGAGACTCCTCGTGATGTCCCAGATCTCATCCGGGACTCCGAACTCCTTCGGTACGTTAAAACACATAAACTCGTAATATAATCGTCATCGAACTTTAAGCATGCGGACCCTACGGGTTCGAGAACTATGTAGACATGACCGAGACACGTCTTCGGTCCATGACCAATAGCAGAACCTAGATGCTCATATTGGCTCCCACATATTCTACGAAGATCTTTATCGGTCAAACCGCATAACAACATACGTTGTTCCCTTTGTCATCGGTATGTTACTTGCCCAAGATTCGATCGTCGGTATCTCAATACCTAGTTCAATCTCATTACCGACAAGTCTCTTTACTCGTTATGTAATGCATCATCCCACAACTAACTCATTAGTCACATTGGTTGCAAGGCTTATAGTGATGTGCATTACCGAGAGGGCCCAGAGATACCTCTCCGACAATCGGAGTGACAAATCCTAATCTCGAAATACGCCAACTCAACATGTACCTTTGGAGACACCTGTAGAGCTCCTTTATAATCACCCAGTTACGTTGTGACGTTTGGTAGCACACAAAGTGTTCCTCCGGTAAACGGGAGTTGCATAATCTCATAGTCATAGGAACATGTATAAGTCATGAAGAAAGCAATAGCAACATACTAAACGATCAAGTGCTAAGCTAACGGAATGGGTCAAGTCAATCACATCATTCTCCTAATGATGTGATCCCGTTAATCAAATGACAACTCATGTCTATGGCTAGGAAACACAACCATCTTTGATCAACGAGCTAGTCAAGTAGAGGCCTACTAGTGACACTATGTTTGTCTATGTATTCACACATGTATTATGTTTCCGGTTTTATACAATTCTAGCATGAATAATAAACATTTATCATGAAATAAGGAAATATATAATAACTTTATTATTGCCTCTAGGGCATATTTCCTTCACCCTTCGCCGTCACCGCCGCACCAGTTCGTCCCCGACCTCGCCGTTTGCCTTGTTGTGATCGCCGTGAGCCCAGCTACCTCTTCCCCCTTCCCGTTCTCTCTCTCGAGCACCACAGCGACCGCACCGAGCTCGGCCGCGCCCGCCGCCGCCACCGCACGTTGCCGTCATGGCCACATCCATGTTGGCTTGATTCTGAACACACCATCATCTTCACCGCACTTGCAGAAGCCCATAGCAGCTCCCCACGTGCCTCGTCGTGCCTCATAGTGACGGCTTCGACCTCGCCTGAACTCCGGCGGCTGCCAAGGTCGTCGCCGGCGATGTTTCCACCCACTGCCACCACTCGACGCGGCTCACTCCCCGCATCATGTAGATGTGCTCCGCCGTCATTTTTCTCGCCGGAGCACGAATCCCGCACTGCCCCTCCGCGTTTGGCCTCGCCGGCGGCTAAACACCGGCAAGTTTGACCCCACTGACCGAGTTTGACCCCGGGTGGAGCCAGTTTGACCCCATGGGTCTATGACAAATGGGACCCGCCTACTAATTAACTTAGGATTAGGACTAACTAAAAATTAGTTAGACTAATGACACTGACACGCGGGACCCACTTGTCAGGTTTGACCTGGAGCGTCCCCGTTGACTGCTGACGTCACCCTGACGCAATGCTGACGCAATAAAGCATTTACTGGATTTATTCTTATTCAGGAAATTCAAGGAAATAGTGCTAACTTCTAAAAATCATAGAAATTAATCTGTAACTCCAAATGCAAAGATTTATATATGTAAATTTATCAGAAAAGTCCAATCTTTCCATCTGTATTGGTTTCATGCATGTTAGAGCAACCTAACCTTGCTGTTTAGATGAAACAAGATAATGCACTTATATGAGTTCATATTCTGGGTTTGCATTTAAATCTTTGATTCAAATGAACTCAAACCATCCTGTTCTTAGCTACATTAGCTCAACACACTCATTTTGCCATGTCATGATTATGCATCATATTGTGCATTACATTGATTGTATTTCTTCTCTGTTGCCGGTATTTGTCCCCTCTCGGTAGACGATGTTCCGACGTTGTGATCGTTGACACTAATGAAGACTCAATGCTATCTTCAGAAGTGCCAGGCAAGCAAAACCCCCTTGTTCATTCCGATACAATCCCACTCTCTTGCTCCTCCTCTCTTTTGCTGCATTAGGACAACAACGATACAAATCTTACATGCTGCGGTAGCTGAACCCCTTTTCCTCTGCATGACCTGTCATTGCCACAGTAAATAGATGAAACCCACTAGCATGAGTAGGAGTTTTTTGAGCCCTGATGTGCCTACTCATTCATGCTTATTGTCATGCCTTCTATGCTTAGAGTTGTGTTAGGTGTAATTCATCGGGGATGAATTGGAATAGTGATGAACATGTCCTACTGTGTGTGGGCTAAGTGTGTGAACACGATTTGGTAAAGGTAGCGGTGAGAGGCCATGTAGGAGTACATGGTGGGTTGTCTCATTGAAGTCGTCCTCAGGAACTGAGTTCTGTTTTTGTGATCCATGAAACAGTTACTACCACGCATTAGGACCGAAACCAATGGACCCTCTCGGCTTCTTAATCGCCCTTGTCCTCTGTCCAGGAGTTGCAAGTAGTTTCTGGTGTTTGTAGTATGCTAGAGGCTGTGCGCAGCGCTGACCCGAGGGGTGGGCTGTGATGTGGTAGGCACGTGGCACGGTGTACCAGGAGCCTGTTTGGTGTCTCGGGAACCCTGCAAACATCGTTCGGGGCCGTATGTGGAAACTTCGACGGGACACCCTACGGATGGAACCTGAATAGGCGATAAACCTGGACTAGAGACTTGAGTGTTTAGGTAGGCCGTGGCTTACACCCTCATTGGGCTTCCGCTTGAAGGTTGCCGAGTACATGTCGTGTAAACGGCGGTAAGTGGTGAGAGTGTGTGTGAAGAGGTACACCCCTGCAGGGTTAACATGATCTATTTGAATAGCCGCGTCCGCGGTAAAGGACCTCTGGGTTGCCTATACAGATCATAGACAAGTGAAAGTGGATACTCTAAAAAATGCAAGATAAGCGTGAGTGCTATGGATGGCGTTCTCATAGGGAGATGGGAGTGAATCCATAGTGGTGTATTGATATGGTGAACATGTGGACTCATGTGCGCCACCTCAAAAGAGTTACTTGCAGTCGTAGTTCAGGTTAGCCGCTGAGTCAAAGCTGGCTTGCTGCAGTTAAACCCCACCATCCCCTTTGTTGATAATGATGCATATGTAGTTAGTTCTGATGTAAGTCTTGCTGGGCACATTTATACGCATGTTTGCTTAATTTATGTTTTTGCAGAGAGACTTCAGTCTCGCTAGTAGTTCCGCATCGACCTCGATGTTTAGCTTGTTACCTCAGCTACGATCTTGTGCCCTCGACAAGATCTGGTAGATAGTCAGGCTTCTCATCATTTTTCATTTGTAGATGTCTGTACTCAGACATGTTAATCTTCCGCTTGTGCTTTAACCTGTATGCTCTGAGTGTTGGGTCATGAGACCCATGTTTGTAATATCTCGCTCCTCGGAGCCTGTTGAATAAAATACTTGAGTTGTAGAGTCATGTTGTGATGACATGTTGTATTTGCACATATCGAGCATATTGTGTGTATGTTATTGAAATGCTTGCTATGTGTGTGTCACGACCGGTTTTCCGGGTAATAAATTTCCAGAAAAGACCATCGTGCTCATCAGCCCAAGGATTACTGTTAGCTGATGAGGCTCCAACTTGATACAGAAATTCCAAGCAGAAAACAAAATATGTAGTACAAGACCGTTCTGGCCTGTGAGTACAACAAAAGGTTTCTAGTGGTTGATGGCGGAAGCGGGTTGTGAAACATCAGTGTCTATGGGACTCCATTTCCCAACAGGAATAGCTGACCAGGTTAACTCCTATCTTCGCGAGGCTGCTATCTCCATTGTGTGGGTTCCGGGGCTTTCAACATGGTCGCTCCTTTCCGCGCAAGAAATCTGGCCAAGACAATAGCCAGGGACAAGCTAGTGAGTACTTTGAATGTACTCGCAAACATTATGAACACAGGTATAATATAACAATGATATGCTGAAAATATTTTATGCTCATGACGTCAATCAAAAATAGTAAATAAAATTCTGATGCGTGCAGGCGGTTATTTATAAAAATGAAATAACATAGTAGTATTAAGATTTATGAAATAAATAACAAGCAATGCCACCGTCGGGCGTCTTAGCGACACCACATAAAGGGCTTTAAAAGAAATGCCACAGTCGGGCGTCTGAGCGACACCACATAAAGGGCTTTAAAAGAAATGCCACAGTCGGGCTTCTGAG
>NC_041391.1:184433716-184440465 GCF_002162155.2 Triticum dicoccoides | reverse complement strand
CACATAAAGGGCTTTAAAAAAAATGCCACAGTCGGGCGTCTGAGCGACACCACATAAAGGGCTTTAACAGAAATGCCACAGTCGGGCGTCTGAGTGACACCACATAAAGGGCTTTAAAAGAAATGCCACAGTCGGGCGTCTGAGCGACACCACATAAAGGGCTTTAAAAGAAATGCCACAGTCGGGCATCTGAGCGACACCACATAAAGGGCTTTAAAATAAACAATCATAGTGAATATCCCGGAGGTAGAACCATCCCAGGGATACTCGATAATAACAAGAATATCACGGGTTAGTCAACAATAATAATAATCATAGTTATCACAAGTCACAAGTAGTAATTCCATTTCTGGTTAACAGTTTCACCTCCGAAGACCGACACTAAGACCGACACCTGACCCATCCCAGACTGTAATCCTTAACCATGGACACGGCTATTCGAATAGGTTTAATCTCTGCAGCGGGTGTACTCTTTACCCACGGGTAACGGATTTCTTTAGTCCATCGGGACTAATTCCGTCTACGGTCTTTTTGTTGAAAACACACCTAACTTGCACACACCAGCTTATCTCACACGTGTCTGGAATCACCCACGACACCTGTTAAGCAAACTCTAAGTGGGGAGGCTACAACCTCGCGTAGCATGGGATCAAATTTATATCGCGCGCTCTAAGGGGTGGCCTCCCCTCTCGGTCCCAACCGGAAACACCCATGCCCCCGGACCAGGTGGCCTGCCTACCAGCTACAACCGGTATCTTCCACCATGGCCTCTCTGTACGGTGCGTGCTAGAAAGAGGTTGACAACTTACTGAACCGTACTCTACTTGCTGTAGAGACGAGTGGTAGTACGAAACAAGTATGGGGGTTACTGGAACAAGACTCGATCTACGGTCGACTCAGGAGGTTTAAGTATTCCCTGCATGATTAGTATAACGAATATATTTCATCCAACAGAGTCACCGCTCATATCACCTTAGCATGCCATACCAGACATAAACGTCCCGACGGAGACCGGCGACAAACTCATGCCTACCCAAGGCAGAGGTTTTCCCGGGTTCCTGCCGGTATGCATGCAAGGCACATGAGGGTGATTATCATCACAAGTGTGTTCATTTCCAACAGCATGGAAATCACTAATATGCACTCATGCATATGATCATACCACATGAAATAACAAGTCCTTCGAAATGCGGTGGTGTTATAAATGTATCAACGATCACACCAAAAATATTATGCCGGGATTCAGAATGCTTGCCTTCAATGTGTGGAAAGGCAGGGTGCACTCCAAAACTTGAAACATTTCTCCTCTCTTCAAAAATCCTATTTTAGCAATATAAAAGAATTAACACACAAAATAAAAACAGCACCAAAAGTTGTTCTGAAATTTTTTCAAATAAATCTTAAAATAAACTAGGTGAAATTTGAGAGAGGTAGGAAAAAGAATCAATTCATTTGGAGTTATATTTAAAAAGTTATAGACAGTCAAAGTTGTGATCAAAATCTGTTTTTAATAAAATCAGGAAAAGGAAAACGTTTCAAACGAGATTACGCTTTTGGTGCAGAGAAAACGTATTTGCGCCCTTTACGCCTCCACTTAACCACGTGGACCGGCGCTGGGTCTCTGACCGTGGGCCCGCCTGGCCCACTGGTCAGGTTTGACCAGTCGCCCGCGTCGTCTCCCTCCTCTGCCCGTGTGGAGCAGGGCTCCGGCGATCATCGCCGGCGAATGATGGCTCCGTTCGGAAAGCTGAGGCCACCAGCGGATTCAGGGGGCCGAGGTGGTCACCCCGGTAGTCGTAGGGTCGTCAGAGGTGGAGGAAATCGCCGGCGGCGAGCTCCGCGGCGGAGGGAAGCTTCGGTGGTAAAGTGGTTTTGAGGCGGCGGTGGTTCCTGATCAAAATCGAGTAGGGGGAAGGGTTCACGGGAGGATGAGGAGGTTTCTGGCGAAGAGAACGGAGAGGGGGAGGCTCTGGAGGCACCGACAGGGCCTGGGCAGTGGCGGCGGCTGCAGTCGCCGGAGATTAGGAAGGAGGCCTCCCCGGGTCGATTGGCTGCCAAAGGGGGTCCTCGGGAGGTGGCTTGGGACTGCCTGCGTGCGGAGATGAGCTCGGGGCTCCTTATATAGGCGAGTCGAGGCGGTTCAGCGGCGGCCGCGGATGAGCTCATCGGCGACCGTCTTTCTATAGCTGCAGGGCATCGTGGCGGCGACGAGCGCTAGTGGACATGGCTGCGGATGAGCTCGCGCTGCTCCAGGGGCCAGGTGGCGAGCGGGAGGGGCTTGGGCGGCGCTGCCCATGGCTGGAGCCACTGCGAACGCCGGTGTGCCGCCAAGAATGCCCTGGCGGCGGCGCTGTAGCGTGCGAGGGTGGCTTGGCGCGATGCTGCGAGGCGGGGAGTGCGTGGCGAGGTGCTGTAGTGTGGGCCAAAGCCAGGGGGCCAGCGTGTCGGCTCAGGCGTGGCATCGTGCAATACGTGCGCTCTGGGCGCGTCTAGTGCACGCACGGGAGATGCTCGACACAATGCCACGGCATGCTACAGGTCGCAGGTGAGGTTGGGGTTTACCAGATCGAGGTTAGGAGCAACTGGGAGTCTAGTGGACATGCTAGTTTGATCAGAGGTGCAAGCTCACAGTGCAATGCCAAAACTCATGTCAAAACTGGTCATGCCTATAGGGTGCTCGATAGAATGCCACATGCACCTAGGCATCTCTTGGGGTAGCCAAAACTTCCAGGTTGGGGTCTCTTTAGATGTACAAGAGGGTGGTGAGGTTAGTTTGCCAAAAGTAGAAACTTGTTAGTGCAAGTCTTGCAAAACTACAATTCTGGACAGGAAATAAATGACATTATGTCATGAACCAAAATTAATCCAATGGTGCATGCTCCTGGATTTAGGGGTTTGGTAGGGTTGTCTACAAGTAGGAGAAAACACAAGATCTTTGGAGCAAAATTAAATAGGGTTGCAGTAGAAATCACAAGGCTGGACCAGAATGAAAAAGAGGATGATTCACTCAATTTTTTCAAAGAACATAAATAGGTTTTTGCACAAAGTGGAATAATATGCTCCTACTGACCTCCCCTAATTTTGGTAGAAGTTTTAAAGAAATATTTAAATAGGTTGTAGTGTAAAATTGCCCACTGGACCAGATTTGAAAACTTGGTGTAGAACTCAAAATATCCAATGAATGAAATATATTATTGCACAAAAGTGATTTAGAGACATCACATGATATCTCCAAATTTTGGTTGGATTTTTAGTTAAATATATCAAAAGGTTGTAGTTCAAAAAGAGCTCCAAATTTTAAAACAAGTCATTTAATGAATAAAGCTCAGGGTGAAATAATTTTATAAATAAATCTCCTGATTGAGAGATGTTTTTTTTAAATGAGAGGGAAAATAAGTCCAATATATTTTGGAAGGATCCACTTGGGAAAAATTTCTTAATATTAAAAGAAAAGTTTTGAAATCAACAGAGATATACTTGCAGGCAAAAATTTTAAACTCTTGGCAAAATTTTAATAACTAAAACCTGGTTAAATTTTTGGGGTGTTACAATACTACCCCCCTTAAGAAAAATCTCGTCCTCGAGATTTGCTAAGAGCTGTTGTGAAAAACAAAAGTTCCATATGCGTTCGAGCGGTTGTGAGACTGCTGCCGTGGTGCTGCGTGAATAAAAATAATAATAATCCACGTAGTGAGGGGATAAATGATGCAGCAATTCAGTAAAAAGAAAACTCATACTAGGATCTTTCGCGGTTACACAAGTTAATCACGAAGAAAAATTACTCATACCAGTAGAAACTAAATACTCGACTCGTCGCACAAATTTGGGGTACCATGCATAAGATACACGCAAATATAAATGCTGCAAAAACAAATACAGTAGTGACGTCTAAAATGAAAACGGTAACTGGGTGGGGTCCTGATAAAATGTCTCTGGTAAAGGGATACACTCCTCTTCTATCGGAGGAAGTGGATTGACCAGTCGATGTATGCGTCTCTCCGGGTCGGGTCTTAGTGATCTGCCGATGGCAATCTGAGGACTTAAATCTGCAAGGCTCTGGAGATAATCCATCACTCGCTGGTTCAAATGCTCTTGAGCAATGATGTTCTGGATAAGGTTGGCTAGCACTGGGTCTCTCTCAATGCGTCCACCGGGAAAAGATGTTACTTCTCCGGGTGCTGCATGGCTCGGAAAGTAATAATATCCTCGTTCGCGGGCATAGGGTACAGCGGATCGAAGGCGAGCAATCGCTTCTTTCACAGCAGCTTCTATGGCCAAGTGTGGGGTTGGCATAGATTTCCCCACGAAGGAAACTTCCGTTGGATCTTGGTTGGGGTCTACAGGAGGAATGTGTACTGCTGCCCAATATTCCGAGGTGGATGGGGTGATCCTTGATTTGAATAGCTCGTACTGAGGTGGCTGGGTAGAACCCATGGTACTGCGGGTAAAATCCCACAATATTTTGACAAAGCTACCTGGGGTTGCATCTGGGGTTCTCAGATGAATGCTGGGGCTTGGCATGACAGGAAAAAGTTGTGAGTGTGGTGCACAAAGTGAGGGTTGCTGGGTAAGGTCACAAGGTGGCCTTTATATAGCAATGGAGCCGGATCGTTTTACCATGGTGAAAGGTAATAAATTTGCCAGCTTAGCTCCAAAGGTCAGGTCAGTGTGAGAGATACACATATCTCATAAAGAGACGTGTTACTATGGTTGTCGTCGGGTTGGTTTTGGTAGTTGTGCCCGGAAAAATATGCAACTATGCGCTGATCAAAAATGCAAGGCCACTATTGAAACAGAGGCACAACGACAGGTTGCGTTAATATACACGGTCGCACGATTACAAAGTGAGGATACACTGAGACTCGGTACTACTCGTACGGCTTAGTCTACCTCATTTATGTCTAAACGGGCGTGCCTGGTGGATGTCGAGGCTTCTCCACGTGTCTCACTGTCGGGATTAGTCGGAGATGGCGGAGGAACTGCAGGGTCGGGGTAGTGATGATGACCATCGCGGGGATTGTTGGCCACAACCCCGTTGGAGTGTGCTCCCAAAAGGCGACGAAGCACTTCTGGGGTCATCAAAGCATCTCGGCTGATGGCTGGAGCTGATCTCGGGGTCTCGATCGGTTGTCCAAACAGCACGACTGGGTTGTCGGCGTCGGGCTCGTCTTCTTCTCTCGCCGGGGCTCGACGAACCAGCTCTCCACGAGCTGCAATTAAATCAATAGTGATCTGGTCGAACAGTGCCTCTAGTGCACTTACATAGCGCACTAGGTGCAACAATGCGGGATCCGTCTCGTGATCTCCGATGGCAACTTGGGGTGATCTACCATACCCTTCACATCTGGGGTAGTAGTGGAACGAGCGACAGTTAACTCTGGGCGACAAGTGCCTGAGATGAACTATAGCTTCTCGAGCGGCTAGCTGGATGGCTTGTGGCTCGAAGGAAGTTGTTCTTCCGGTGAACCTGTAGGGGCGCTCGGGTGACAGTCCCCTACCGTAGATGTGCACAGTGGCCCAGAATTGGTGGTCCTCACCGCTCATGGGTCCTTGGTACACAACATATTCTGGTGGCTCCTCTAACGCATAGGCACGACGGGTGAGGTTTGCGAGGATGGTCACAAAACCTCCCAGGTTGGTTGCTGTGGTCTCGTTGTGCACTATGGGGCCAGGCATTGTGGCTGGGTTCGAGGAAGAGACTGTGCTGTGCTGGGTTGAGGCTAGCGTGCCCTTTTTATAGAAAAGGGAACGGAGTCTTCCTTCGCACGCTTGCGAATGAGACATTTTTGCCATCGGTCACTGGTGTGCGATAGACAGGCTAGGCTGATAGGTTGGGCACCGACTGCCAAAAGGTGTTGGGATTACTGTGTGGCTATCTTGCACGAGAAGCTTGGCTGGGGTTTGGCTAAGGTCTAGTGGGTTGGTTTGCCTAAGTTTTTCGACCTGGCTAAGATAGGATTAGCCAATGGTCAGCCTGGCTCTGATACCAAGTCTGTCACGACCGGTTTTCTGGGTAATAAATTTCCAGAAAAGACCGTCGTGCTCATCAGCCCCAGGATTACTGTTAGCTGATGAGGCTCCAACTTGATACAGAAATTCCAAGCAGAAAACAAAATATGTAGTACAAGACCGTTCTGGCCTGTGAGTACAACAAAAGGTTTCTAGTGGTTGATGGCGGAAGCGGGTTGTGAAACATCAGTGTCTATGGGACTCCATTTCCCAACAGGAACAGCTGACCAGGTTAACTCCTATCTTCGCGAGGCTGCTATCTCCATTGTGTGGGTTCCGGGGCTTTCAACATGGTCGCTCCTTTCCGCCAAAGAAATCTGGCCAAGACAATAGCCAGGGACAAGCCAGTGAGTACTTTGAATGTACTCGCAAACATTATGAACACATGTATAATATAACAATGATATGCTGAAAATATTTTATGCTCATGACATCAGTCAAAAATAGTAAATAAAATTCTGATGCGTGCAGGCGGTTATTTATAAAAATGCAATAACATAGTAGTATTAAAATTTATGAAATAAATAACAAGCAATGCCACCGTCGGGCGTCTTAGCGACACCACATAAAGGGCTTTAAAAGAAATGCCACAGTCGGGCGTCTGAGCGACACCACATAAAGGGCTTTAAAAGAAATGCCACAGTCGGGCGTCTGAGCGACACCACATAAAGGGCTTTAAAAGAAATGCCACAGTCGGGCGTCTGAGCGACACCACATAAAGGGCTTTAAAAGAAATGCCA
>NC_041391.1:184422166-184433685 GCF_002162155.2 Triticum dicoccoides | reverse complement strand
GGGCGTCTGAGTGACACCACATAAAGGGCTTTAACAGAAATGCCACAGTCGGGCGTCTGAGCGACACCACATAAAGGGCTTTAAAAGAAATGCCACAGTCGGGCGTCTGAGTGACACCACATAAAGGGCTTTAAAAGAAATGCCACAGTCGGGCGTCTGAGCGACACCACATAAAGGGCTTTAAAATAAACAATCATAGTGAATATCCTGGAGGTAGAACCATCCCAGAGATACTCGATAATAACAATAATATCACGGGTTAGTCAACAATAATAATAATCATAGTTATCACAAGTCACAAGTAGTAATTCCATTTCTGGTTAACAGTTTCACCTCCGAAGACCGACACTAAGACCGACACCTGACCCATCCCAGACTGTAATCCTTAACCATGGACACGGCTATTCGAATAGGTTTAATCTCTGCAGAGGGTGTACTCTTTACCCACGAGTAAAAGATTTCTTTAGTCCATCGGGACTAATTCCGTCTACGGTCTTTTTGTTGAAAACACACCTAACTTGCACACACCAGCTTATCTCACACGTGTCTGGAATCACCCACGACACCTGTTAAGCAAACTCTAAGTGGGGAGGCTACAACCTCGCGTAGCATGGGATCAAATTTATATCGCGCGCTCTAAGGGGTGGCCTCCCCTCTCGGTCCCAACTGGAAACACCCATGCCCCCGGACCAGGTGGCCTGCCTACCAGCTACAACCGGTATCTTCCACCATGGCCTCTCTGTACGGTGTGTGCTAGAAATAGGTTGACAACTTACTGAACCGTACTCTACTTGCTGTAGAGATGAGTGGTAGTACGAAACAAGTATGGGGGTTACTGGAACAAGACTCGATCTACGGTCGACTCAGGAGGTTTAAGTATTCCCTGCATGATTAGTATAACGAATATATTTCATCCAACAGAGTCACCGCTCATATCACCTTACCATGCCATACCAGACATAACCGTCCCGACGGAGACCGGCGACAAACTCATGCCTACCCAAGGCAGAGGTTTTCCCGGGTTCCTGCCGGTATGCATGCAAGGCACATGAGGGTGATTATCATCACAAGTGTGTTCATTTCCAACAGCATGGAAATCACTAATATGCACTCATGCATATGATCATACCACATGAAATACAAGTCCTTCGAAATGCGGTGGTGTTATAAATGTATCAACGATCACACCAAAAATATTATGCCGGGATTCAGAATGCTTGCCTTCAATGTGTGGAAAGGCAGGGTGCACTCCAAAACTTGAAACATTTCTCCTCTCTTCAAAAATCCTATTTTAGCAATATAAAAGAATTAACACACAAAATAAAAACAGCACCAAAAGTTGTTCTGAAATTCTTTCAAATAAATCTTAAAATAAACTAGGTGAAATTTGAGAGAGGTAGGAAAAAGAATCAATTCATTTGGAGTTATATTTAAAAAGTTATAGACAGTCAAAGCTGTGGTCAAAATCTGTTTTTAATAGAATCAGGAAAAGGAAAACGTTTCAAACGAGATTACGCTTTTGGTGCAGAGAAAACGTATTTGCGCCCTTTACGCCTCCACTTAACCACGTGGACCAGCGCTGGGTCTCTGACGGTGGGCCCGCCTGGCCCACTGGTCAGGTTTGACCAGTCGCCCGCGTCGTCTCCCTCCTCTGCCCGAGTGGAGCGGGGCTCCGGCGATCATCGCCGGCGAACGGTGGCTCCGTTCGGAAAGCTGAGGCCACCAGCAGATTCAGGGGGCCGAGGTGGTCACTCCGGTAGTCGTAGGATCATCGGAGGTGGAGGAAATCGCCGGCGGCGAGCTCCGCGGTGGAGGGAAGCTTCGGTGGTAAAGTGGTTTTGAGGCGGCGGTGGTTCCCGATCAAAATCGAGTAGGGGGAAGGGTTCACGGGAGGATGAGGAGGTTTCTGGCGAAGAGAACGGAGAGGGGGAGGCTCTGGAGGCACCGACAGGGCCTGGGCAGTGGCGGCGGCTGCAGTCGCCGGAGATGAGGAAGGAGGCCTCCCCGGGTCGATTGGCTGCCAAAGGGGGTCCTCGGGAGGTGGCTTGGGACTGCCTGCGTGCGGATATGAGCTCGGGGCTCCTTATATAGGCGACTCGAGGCGGTTCGGTAGCGGCCGCGGATGAGCTCGTCGGCGACCGTCTTTCTGTAGCTGCAGGGCATCGTGGCAGCGACGAGCGCTAGTGGACATGGCTGCGGATGAGCTCGCGCTGCTCCAGGGGCCAGGTGGCGAGCGGGAGGGGCTTGGGAGGCGCTGCCCGTGGCTGGAGCCACTGCGGACGCCAGTGTGCCGCCAAGAATGCCCTGGCGGCGGCGCTGTAGCGTGCCAGGGTGGCTTGGCGCGATGCTGCGAGGCGGGGAGTGCGTGGCGAGGTGCTGCCGTGTGGGCCAAAGCCAGGGGGGCCAGCGTGTCGGCTCGGGCGCGGCATCGTGCAATACGCGCGCTCTGGGCGCGTCCAGTGCACGCACGGGAGATGCTCGACACAATGCCGCGGCATGCTACAGGTCGCAGGTGAGGTTGGGGTTTACCAGATCGAGGTTAGGAGCAACTGGGAGTCTAGTGGACATGCTAGTTTGATCAGAGGTGCAAGCTCACAGTGCAATGCCAAACTCATGTCAAAACTGGTCATGCCTACAGGGTGCTCGATAGAATGCCACATGCACCTAGGCATCTCTTGGGGTAGCCAAAACTTCCAGGTTGGGGTCTCTTTAGATGTACAAGAGGGTGGTGAGGTTAGTTTGCCAAAAGTAGAAACTTGTTAGTGCAAGTCTTGCAAAACTACAATTCTGGACAGGAAATAAATGACATTATTTCATGAACCAAAATTAATCCAATGGGTGCATGCTCCTGGATTTAGGGGTTTGGTAGGGCTGTCTACAAGTAGGAGAAAACACAAGATCTTTGGAGCAAAATTAAATAGGGTTGCAGTAGAAATCACAAGGCTGGACCAGAATGAAAAAGAGAATGATTCACTCAATTTTTTCAAAGAACATAAATAGGCTTTTGCACAAAGTGGAATAATATGCTCCTACTGACCTCCCCTAATTTTGGTAGAAGTTTTAAAGAAATATTTAAATAGGTTGTAGTGTAAAATTGCCCACTGGACCAGATTTGAAAACTTGGTGTAGAACTCAAAATATCCAATGAATGAAATATATTATTGCACAAAAGTGATTTAGAGACATCACATGATATCTCCAAATTTTGGTTGGATTTTTAGATAAATATATCAAAAGGTTGTAGTTCAAACAGAGCTCCAAATTTTAAAACAAGTCATTTAATGAATAAAGCTCAGGGTGAAATAATTTTATAAATAAATCTCCTGATTGAGAGATGTTTTTTTTAAATGAGAGGGAAAATAAGTCCAATATATTTTGGAAGGATCCACTTGGGAAAAATTTCTTAATATTAAAAGAAAAGTTTTGAAATCAACAGAGATATACTTGCAGGCAAAAATTTTAAACTCTTGGAAAAATTTTAATAACTAAAACCTGGTTAAAATTTTGGGGTGTTACAGTGTGGGATCTGACTATCTAGTTGTTTATCCTTGGTAGCCTCTCTTACCGGGAAATGTCTCCTAGTCCTTCCACTGAGCCTTGGTAGCTTGCTACTGCTCCGGAACACTTAGGCTGGCCGACATGTGTCCTTCTTCGTTCCTGTGTCTATCCCTTCAGGGAAATGTCACGTGGTGTCTACCGGAGTCCTGTTAGCCTGCTACAGCCCGGTTTATCAGAGTCCTGCTAGCCCAGTTGCTACAGCCCGGATTCACTCACTGATGACTGACATGTTCGTTGCTGGGTCATGTATGCCTGTCCTTGTAAGTTAGTGCCACTTTGGGTTCACGACTAGCCATGTCAGCCCGGGCTCCTTGTCATATGGATGCTAGCGACACTATCATATACGTGTGCCAAAAGGCGCAAATAGTCCTGGGCCTGGTTAGGTGACACCCGTGGGAATACCGTGCGTGAGGCCACAATGTGATATGAGGTGTTACATGCTAGATCAGTGTGGCATTGAGTCGGGGTCCTGACAGCTTTGGTATCAGAGCCTGACTGCCTGTAGGATTACCAAGCCAAACTGGTCAAACTTGAGTCTAGAAATTCTTTAGTTATATAAGGGAATTGATTGTGGGATGGAACATAAGGCTCTTTTTACTCCTTACCTTATGCCCTTCTGATCCAAGTCATCTTATCTTTTCTACGGGGTTAAGGAACCAAGCTTTCTCTTCTTTCTATCAGGATCACATGTTACTAATCAGTAGACTCATAAGATTGTTGGGTCCAAGCCTCAGTTCAGTTTGTACTATCTCCGTGTATTCATAGTTGATCTCAGAACCTTGATATTATGATGATCGAGTGGTTATGCAACCATTTTGTAGGATGTCTTAAATCTTGTAGCATTTACAGCCGTTATGATGTCCGAGTCATCCCAGGTTTCTATACAATCTGATGCATTTGCAAATCCCTTCCTACAGTCCCGCAGTTCCTTTGTGCCAGATCAACCACACTAACTAGTGTGTTGAGGTACTTTATTGCCTCGGTATACAGGTTGGAGCTACTATTATGACCCTAGGTGTCCTAGTTAATCGCCTAGTAATCTAGCCATGCCTTGAGTTTCCAGTGTGATGATTCTAGCAGTCATTTTCGAGATGCATCCCGTGATGCCAGTTAGTTTAGTAGGCATTCTACTCCTGGGTTTTGAACCCGAGATTCACCCTACTTACCTCATATTGATAGTATTGCTAGTTCCTTTAGGTTATTAGTAACCTTTGCAATAGTCCTTGAGGTTCGTGGTGTATCCTTCTTCCAAATACCATGAACTGCTTATGGCAGAAGATCTTGACCAAAAGATCACAATAAGAGTGCTCTTGACGAGTTCTCGATTCTATGTTGTGACTCTGTCAGTTCTACCTTCTCTGCATGGGTTATCCGGAAGAAACACTAAAAAAATACACTTCCGTGATGATACGTGTTTGTCCCAGTAGGTCGCGTTTTTTGTCATGCATGTACATCCATGACAAATTTATGATAGAATCAAGATAGTCATACCTGTTCTGTCGTTAAAGTGTTCCATGACATTACCAAAATTATCATCATGGAAGTGTCCACTTCCATGACGATAAATCGCGTGTCACAGAAGTGCTTTCGTCAAGGGTGACCGACACGTGGCATCCACCGTAACGCAACGCCGTTAAGCTATCGGGTCGGGTTTTGGATCCGATAACCCGTTAACAGCCCCGACCAATGGGGATTTTCCACGTGTAAAATCATCATTGGCTGGAGGAAACACGTGTTTGCTCATTGTTGGGACAGATGTCATCCACTCTTTGGACGGAAGGCGCCTATGATACGTTGACATGTGGCACGGCCCAACAGAGGCCCATTCCTGTGAAAAGGTCGGCCCGTTTGACTTGGTCAAAATGTGGTGGGCCGGCCCATGGAAAGCCTGTTAACGGCCTATTCACATATAGCCCATTTACAGCCCGCTAACCCAAGGCCCGTTACGCCCTGTCCATATTAGGCCCAGTAGCATCATCTGGGCCACCCAATATGATTCCAGCCCGTTTTCACTTCTGGCCCATGTATGGCCCATGACGTCTTTCGGCCCATATGAGGCCCAATGTAACTCTTGGCCTATTAACGGCCCGTGGTGAAACTGGCCCATAATGAACAGTGTATCACTTTACACCCATTAACGGCCCATGGAGAAACTGGCCCGTAGTGAACAGTGTATCACTTTATACCCATTAACGGCCCGTTATTCCGTTGGGCCGTTTCCAGCCCATGTTATCTTTCGGCCTTCTCGGAGCCCATTTATTCTTGGGCTTATTTCCAGCATTCGTTTACTTACGGCCCGTTACTGTCATTTTCTGCTTGTGGGCCAAATTCAGCCCGTGGTTACAGTCGGGCCGTTTGTAGTCTGTTAATACGTTGGGCCGTTTTCATAGCGTCATGAAATACGGCCTATTAATGATGGCCCGTTATGGTCGGCCCATGAACGGACGATTCCAACTCTAGCCCGTTTACGACCATAATGCGGCCTGCTATTGGCCCATGTTATCATACTACCCGTATAAGGTCCATTTATGATACGGCCCGTAGAAAGCCCATTGTTTCTACGGCCCTCAGAAGGCCCATTGTTTCTACGGCCCATAGAAGGCCCACTATTTCTACGGCCCGTAGGAGGCCCAGTGTCACTACAGTAAATATTAGCCCATGGTTATTGTAGCCTAGTTTTAAAAAATAGGTTATTGCAGCCACTAGCAAACCATGGAAAAAGAACTGCAATGACTACAAGCAAACAAATAAACAAGACAACAAGGAAATAAATAAGCAAGCAACTTACGCTAGGCTATCACGGCTATCACATATTACATCCACTGGGCATCAAAGTTCGCCACCAGTGCAAATAAACGCGCTGACAAAAGAATATACAAAACTGAGAGCACTTCACAAGGCACTAGGCCTGGCCAGGAAGGGCCCCCCAAACAGCTGAAGAAGCTGAGTAGACCTCAGTTGTGTCAACGATAGATGCATCAACACTAGATTTAAGGCTTGATGGTGCGCACAGCAGTCCTCTGACATCTTCATTGCATCTTTGACTTCAAGTCGGAGCTGAGCTGAAGCAAGCCTTTCCGCTTTAAGTTGAGACTGAAGAAGTCGAACTGATTGAGGCAGCAACTGCATAGAGGTTGTCTCACACCTGCTGGTGAGTATCTTCAACTCACTGTCTTCATCAAGACATGACCTTGGGGTCATCTCGCTGTAAACAAGATGGTTTGGCTCACTATCTTCCCTAAAGTTCTGCCTGGCATAAGAGATACGACTCTGAAAGAGAAACAAGGAGACAAGTAACAGGTTTCACAATTATATAAGCAAATAAATGGATCTATACTGAATAAGGAACATGTTTTTACAACTACAATTTGTTTCTGGTAGTTGTTGCTAACATCCAATCAGATGTAAACAGCAAAGCAAACAGTAGTGTTGGAAATGATGCCTATCCAAATATATACTAGAACAAAGTTTGAAGGCTTGAGAAGGATGAACTTACATTACATGTTAACACGGGCTGGACAAAGCGCTTCTCCATGTTGATGGAAGGATAATTCAATAAATTTCCCAAAGAAAATTCTTTATAAGCGTTGCCATTATTCTACATTTTGCAAAGAGTAAATATAGATCAAATAATATTGGAAGAAATAGAGGATAATGAAGCTCAGGTGCAGACTGATGATACATAATCAAATAGCAATTAATTAAGTACATCGTTACAAGGCAAAAGGAAGAGTGGTACTGACGAGAGCAATGCAGAGCCCATTATTGTTTTGAGGTCGTATGATCCTTTGAGCAAGGAGATTGATCTGAAATTAGTTTTCATACAAGAGAGAAGGTAAGGCACAAGCAGAAATTTAGGAGTTCAAATTTTGAATTGATATCATAGGCAGTACCTGACGCTGGGCTCCCAGCAGTTCTAATAGGGGTTTGGCCACTAGAGTAGGGGTAAAGTGTGGTACAGTTGGGTCTGTGTTTTCTGTGGCTGCTGATCTATCTGATTTAACAGGTATCACTACCTTTTCCAAATACCTAGTTTGTACTCCTTGAGGATCTGCACTCACCCTCTTCCTTTTGGACATCTATTACGAAAGAACAACATTTGACTGGAAAAACATAGTGTGACGACACATGGAATAGGTATAGAAAATGGATAGGTATGGCATATAATCATATATGATGCTTAAACTAAGTAGATGGTGTAACAAATTAGAAGTAATGCAAGAGGTTAGATGCAAAATATGTGCGACCAATACAACTTTGCAAAGCTAGAGCAAGCACCTTGATGGGTGAATAAGATAGGCCATCCTCCACCATGCCAAGTTTGTTAGCCAGTGGATCGTTCCGCAATATTCCTCTCGTGCGCCCATTCTCATATTCATTTTGATAATGTTCAATATCTGACATGCATGAAAACATAAAAACAAGTGAGATTTTCTTTGTAATGCAGAAGTGATTCTAATCCAATACTGCCTCCCTGTAAACCCCTTTGTGCTATCTCTGTAATTCTTTTAAAAGATGCCATGCATGCTGTAATTTGTTTTGTGCATTAATATAATGTGGCCTACTACTCAAAATATGGGAGCTCCAGAAGTGATGACACTTCGCAGATGATAGCTTCAACATATAGTAAAGAAGAACAAGTCGACCTGACCTGACAGATTCAAAATATACTAAGGGAGAACAACTCGACCTGACCAGTCAACCGCAAGAGAAGAGTATCATCTTAAAGAAGAGCAGAAGAGCAAGCAGATTGAAGATATTACAAGTCTTTCAATACAATGTTGGTTGGCCGCCCATGATGAACCAGAGTGCACAGAGAAATACTATTCTTTCCGGTCTCTCCATATATGGCTCACGTGCATTTCGAAACTAAAGTAGGAACATTTAGCTCACCAATTAAACATCTCTCAGTTTTACTAATATCAGCAATAATATCAGATATGAATTTGTACAACTAAGCTTGTTTAGCTCCATGGGTGGAGCAGTGCTATTATGACACGAACCACGTAGGCTGATTGTGGTCATCATAAAATGGGGAAAACATAAGCATGATGAGTACAGTGTTGTCCGTGGCAGTGGGATGGCAGATCTGAAGCTGCAAACCGCGCAAAGGGTAGTTAGCAACCGATGTTTGCTTTGAAATAACAAGTAAGATTTGGTATGGACAAGAAAGTATGGTCAACAAGTGACAAAGAAATGCAATTATGATGTCTCTCTATATGTCGTGACATGCATTTGGAAACTCAAGTGGGACCTTTAGCTAACCAATTAAATGTGTCGGTTAACTAATATGAGTATCATATCACAATCATATTTGAACAACTAAGTTTTCGAATTCTGAGTGTTGTGTTGTTTAGCTTGAAGGGTGGAGTAATGCCAGTATGACAGAAAGCACCTATGCAGATCATAGTAGAGTAGACAAAAGGGGAAAACCCTAAGCATCAAGAGAAAAATCAGGAAAGTGAAACTAGCTGGACCAGTGGGTGGCACACATGCTTTTCAAAATGAATATAGGAACATTAGGTGAGCAATTAAACGTTCTCTGTTTTAGTGATATGAGCATCATATCAGATTCGTATTTCAACACGTAAGCTTTGGGTTGAGGTCTTGAGGAGCAGTGCTAGCACGACACGAAGCACCTACGATGATGGTAGTGAATATAAAGGGGGGAAACCATAAGCTTTACGAGTATAGTGCTCGTGCCATGGCGGATATGAAGGTGCAAACCAGACAAAGCTACTTCGCAACCAATGTTTTCTTTCAACTAGCCACTACGATTTGGTACGGACAAGAAAAGTACAGTAAACAAATAACGATCTATTTTCCGGGTGAGATCAATAACTTAAGCACATATGGAAGAGTACCACCTCTCTTGCAACGCCGTCTAGGCCTATGCTGATACGTTGAGGGTGCTGCGGGTGCGATGGCTGTCGGCGGCGGGGAAGAAGACTTTAGACGGCACACGACCGGGTCGGGGGATATACCCTGTTGCCGTGGACGAGGCGGTTGTAGGAGCAGCGACGGCAAGGTGGACGACGGCGCCGATGAAGCGATAGGAGGCGATGAAAGGATGCTGGTCCAGCATCGTGGATGAGAGACGTCCATCTCTTGCAGTGGACGACAAGGTAGGGGTAGCGACTACGGCAAGGTGGAGGATGGGGTGGCGGACGAAGGAGCCTGGCCGTAGTGCGGAGGTTGTCGTGCTGCCGATGGTGTATTAATGGGGAAATAGAGGGGAGGGGGGATCTCAAACTTTGGGACGCGCTCCTCTGAAATGGGGGAAAGTTACGAACTTATCCCCCGTTTCAAATTTTGAACATCGCGTCGGTTGGGGATAGGACAGTAATCTCGCATCTCCCAAATATTTGCCGGTAACTATTTCGGGCGAGGAGAGGGTGTTTTGCCGCCCACGGTTGGCGCCCACGGTGTATGAACGTGGCTGACAGGTAGGGCGGTTGTGTCACGTCTGATGGAAGTTACACATCTGCCCCTATTTAAAATATTAGCCTACCTCGATTTTGGATGAGGAGAGTTTGTTTTGCCGCCCACCGTGTATGAATGGGGAAATGGAGGAAAAGACACATGTCTTTCGGACGAGCTTGAATCAAATGTGTTTTGCCGCCCACGTTTGGCGCCCACCGTGTCTGAATGGGCTCAGAGGCCGTCGTGTCACGTCTGATTGAAGTTACTAGTCTACCCCTATCGACAGCAGTGTAAATCCAGTCGATAAGGATGTACTCAGTGTCAGGGGTAGACAGTAATTTCCATCTCGCAAACACTTGCTTCGGGGAGCCCGCAAATTATAGTGGGTGTTTAGCCGCTTCGTTAAAAACTTGGGAGAATTAGCATTCACGTTTGCCCTGGGACCTGGCAAACTAAATTCAAATCCAATTTGTATTCGATTACGAATATCCACAGATAATTATACATTTTGTTATTTATTTCTTCAACAGCACAACAAAGATTTATTCCACCTTTATATATGATTATGATTTAGAAAGGCCGTGATCTTCGAATTCAGTAGGTTGGATACACTCTGATTCAAACAGTTATTTCATCCAATACAATATGCTCACACGAAAAACAGTTCACCTTATGTCAATCATACAAGTACTGAGGATTACCATGCCTAAAAAATTCGGATCATTACAACACATGGACAACATGGAATTCTGGACAACATAGGGGTTTTTGCAACATAATCCATTCAGAGACATGACACAACCACTACTAGGAAAAGGGCTATAGATAGCATTGACACTAATGGCGCACCAGGGAAGTAGTGCGCCACTACTATATACTAATGGCGCACCAGTTGGTGATGCGCCACTAGTGTGGAAGACACTAATGGCACACCACACAAAAGGTGCGCCACTAGTGATAATTTTTTTTTCATTTTTACATACATACTAATGGCGCATCCGACCAAAGTGCGCAATTACTAGTTAGAGAACTACTAATGGCGCACCAGTACTTAATTTTTTTTATTCTTTTTTTTTGCAAAACTACTAATGGCGCACCGTGTCACAGTGCGCCATTACTAGTTTAAACTAGTAATGGCGCACTACTACGCGGTGCGCCATTAGTAGATATATATATTTTGCACTACTACACGACTATCTCGGTTACGGATATCTCGCGGGGCAGGTAGTCCACGGATTTTCTGGATGCGTAAGGTGCATGGATGACACAACATATTGCTAGCTAGATAGAGATCCCGGGTCTTCGAAAACCGTGTTCATAGGACATCGATGTCCCCCCTCGCCGCCGAAGATCAACCGCACCCTCCCCCGCTCCATCGCCGCCGATGATCAACCGCACCCTCCCCCGCTCCACCGGTCGCCGCCGCCGACCCCCGGCCCGCACCCTCCCTCACTCCACCGTCGCTGATGACCCACCGCACCCTCCACTCCACCTTTTTCATATTCATAAATATTTTCAAATAACAAATTTGAACATAT
>NC_041391.1:184421264-184421904 GCF_002162155.2 Triticum dicoccoides | reverse complement strand
ACCCTCCCCCACTCCACCGCCGCCGACGATCAACCGCACCGTCCCGGCTCCACCGACCGCCGCCGCCGACCCCCGGCCCGCACCCTCCCCCAGTCCACCATCACCGATGACCCACCGCACCGTCCACTCCACCTTTTACATATTCATAAATATTTTCAAATAACAAATTTGAACATATTTTTTAAAAAAATTATTACTGTTTTTATAAAAAATATTACTGTTATGATTTAAACAAGTTTGAACATATTTAAACACAAATAAATATCAAACATCATTTAAATGCATAAAACTAAAAATTGGGGAGCCTGGGAATCGAACCCAGGACCTCCTAGTTTGTGTGCTGCGTGTTGACCAGTCAGGCTAGTGGGCGGGTTTTGATGTAGATTGGGTTAGGTGGAATATAACCTGAGGGCTTGAACTTTAATAAAAAAACATTCTAATGGCGCACCGCTGCTGGGTGCGCCATTAGTAAGCTTCCCCCCCCCCACTCCACCTATTCCCCTTCCTCCCATCCTCCCCACTCGACCTAATTTGCCCCCTCCGCCCCAACCGTACGCCACCGCCGCGCCTGCACGCCCCCTCCGTCCCCTCCGTCCCCTGCCGCCGCCACCCTGACCCCCGCCGGAGTCCACCCCCGCCG
>NC_041391.1:184408477-184420835 GCF_002162155.2 Triticum dicoccoides | reverse complement strand
CGCGCTCCCCCTCCAAAGCCCGCGCCTTCCACGCCGCCCCCACCACTAGCCCTAATCATTGATCTTTCCCTCTTCGTTCTGCATAGGAGTAGATTTTTCCCTCTTTGTTCTGCATAGGACCATGGTGCATCATGATCTTTCCCTCTTTGTTCTGCATAGGAGTAGATTTTTAGAGATAGTGTATGGGGTTCGGAAGAAATTTAGTTTGCAGTTAGGGTTGTACATTCGTTTTCAACATTTTGTTACAATAGAGTCTTGCTTCCTATTAACTATAGCTTAGGCCGGCAGCTGGGGCCACTTGTTGTATTTATAATCATCATTTGATTAGTGAGTGCGCTACAGAACAGTCGGTTAACCAATCTATGTTCAGGCAATTTGTTCCATGTATAACCATTGATTATGCCTTTAAGGCAGTTAGTTAACCTCTCACCTATGTTCATGCAGGGATATTATTCTTGGAAAAGCCACTGTTGGTGACGGAATAGAAAGATAAGCAGGTACCTATCTTCAGTCCCAATCTAACAGGGTAGCCCATGGATTCAAACTAGCTAAAGGAGATTCAAAATGCCGAACCTTTAGGTTAACAACTCAACACAAACCAATCCTTGAACGCAAAAACTCAACACAAACCAAGTGCATTATTTTTGTGACTGTTTCCATGTTTGCAGAACCAATATTTTTGTGCCAACAATCAGTTTACTCCCTCATGCTAACAACCACTCATTTTTCAGTTAACTCCTTACAGTTCAGATCATATTTTGATTGTCAACAATAGTGGACTTTTAAGGCTTTCTTAGAGGCAATACTAGTGGATATTAGGCTTTTTTACAGACAATAATAGGGGAATTTTAGGCTTTTTTTGGAGGAGTGTGTTTCATGCTGGCCTACAGTGATGAATTAGTCAGAATTGTGTATGATTGTGCCTAAATTAGATAATCTAAAGATACCGACAAAATAATTAGGGGAGCATGTGCGACTAATGCCTGTTATCATGCATGTTTTATGATCTGTTGTAAGGGTACTAATTGGTCTCTTCTGCTGCTTACCAAAGATGGCGGGAAGCAGCCACCGCCACTCTGCGACACCGCAGTACGAGTTGGATGCTTCCGAGTTCTTCACTATCATACTTGGGACTTCAATATCATCCATGACGCAGGTATATAAAACGAGAGATCTCCCCTTCACCCATCTCATTATGATATATGTTGTTTGCTACATCACTCATTGTCCCAAACTACAGAGGCTGCCTGACAGTTTTATGAACATGCTGATGGGTGAAGATCCGCCAAATAATGTGAAGCTGCGACAGGCCGGCAGCGGGTTTCGCAGGCAGTGGGATGTGCACTTGGTGATCAAGGAGGGCCACATGTACTTGTCTTGTGGGTGGGAGAAGTTCTACCGTGCCTACGACCTGCGGCTGGGGTACTTCCTTCTCTTCAGGTACGACAACGCCGCCACCATGCTCATCGTGAAGGTGTTCAACGCGACTATGTGTCGCATGCGCTACGTTGACGATGATGATGCCGGTACGTTCTGCCTCTTCTTATTCCTCTACATTTGGCTTTGTCTCACATCGATTGTTAACGGTCATTGTTACATTTGGACAGGTAATGGGAGCAACAGCAGCGACACTGGCTACAGCCAAAGCAGCAACGACTATGGCTGTAGCGAAAGCAACAGCGGTTCTGGCTATAGCGAAAGCAATAGTGATTCTGGCAGCAGCATAGACAACAAGAAGGATGATCCGGACTGGAGTGCGGGAGAAGAGGAGCAGAGTGGGGATGAGGAGCTGCAGGATGACGATGTGCATCAGGCTGAGGATGACCTAGCGCTGGTGGTGGCTGACCAAGGGCAAGAGATGGTGGTGGCTGACCATGGGCAAGAGATGGTGGTGGCTGACCATGGGCAAGATATGTAGGTGGCTGAGGATGACCTAGCGATGGTCGTGCCTGAAGGTGGCCTCATGATGGTGGTGGTGCCTGACAATGACCACGCACCGGTGGTGGCGCCGGCGATCCCACAGCTGGGCGACATGACCACGCCAATTGTAGTAGAAGACTACATCCCACTGCCTCCACCGCCTCGCCGCTCTTGGCGCATCAGGCTGAGGAAGGAGAAGGAGAAGAACAATGCATGAGAACTGAACTTTGTCAGGTATGTCAGATCTCCAAAATGAGATATATATATATATATATATATATATATATATATATACTTAGTTACATATGTTATCTATAATATGCTTAGTTTCCTATATGTTAGCTTCATTTTACCTAAGTTGGCTCTAATATGCTAACTTAGAGCTTATATGCTTAGTTTCCTATAGGTTAGCTCCAAAATAACTTATGTTAGCACAAATGATCAAGTTTACATAATAAGCTTATAGTCTTTTTCTTATTCTTCTTCTTTTCCAAAATGACATAGGTTAGCTTCATTTTACCTAAGTTTCCAAAATTCTTCTTATTCTTCTTCTAGTGTTCTTCTTCTTCTAGTATTCTTCTAGTCTTCTTCTTTTTCTTCTTCTAACTTCATGTTTATCATTTTGCAGATTTGATTTAATTCACGGAAGCTTGCATGGATGGAGTGCTTCTTTTCCATTTGTGTTTTGATTTTGTATCAATGTGAAACTTTTGTGAATTGATGGATAACGGTGTTGGATGAACAATGTGAAACTTTTGTAATATGTAACGATGGAACTATGTGTTGGCTATGTATGTATAGAAGATGGAACTTGTGTGTTGGCTATGTATGTATATATGATGGAACTTGTGTGTTGGCTATGATTGTTATATGGATGCTTGTTGTATATATATGTGTTGGATATCTCATAGGTGAAATAGTGACCTGAGATTAAGAAAAAAAATTAAAAAAATTGTTACTAATGGCGCACTACCATGTGGTGCGCCATTAGTATAGCAGACACTAGTGGCGCACTGTGGGCAAAACTAATGGCGCACTGCCTGGTGCGCCATTAGCATACCAGATACTAATGGCGCACCAGTGGTGCGCCATTAGTAAAAAATTCTAGTGGCGTGATACTAATGGCGGACCGGTAGTGCGCCATTAGTAGGCAAAACCGGTGCGCCATTAGTAGGCCTTTTCCTAGTAGTGAACATGCAAGTACAATAATCTAATGACAATTTCAACTAGTATCTAAAGAAGAACCGAGATTACCTTGGGCTTCAAATAGCAGAAACAGCAGGACCTCCCCCGTCTTCAAATGCAACATTCTTACTTCCTCCAATTCTTGGGTTGCTTGCATAATGTGTGCCGCTAATTCCATAATTTCCAACCTCAAGATAAAGATTACCTCATTCATGGCAGTCACACCATCTCTTTCTGCCTCTAGTATAGCCTCAAGCACTATAATATCTGTGCTCAGACTGCACTCCAGCGGTGTTGCCTCTAAACTGCTACCATCTGGTAACATGGATGGCACATTGCTTCCACAAATAGATTCTGGGGTTGTACATTGTGTCCTAGTGTGAACGGCATCCTGAAAGGTTTCCGCTGGACATAAGTAAGAGATAGTTATCGGATGATCCAGGCAGTAAGCTTACATGGTAAACGACGGACGAATTATTGCCGAGCATGGCAAACTATGTTTGAATGGTTCGAAGCAGCATCAGCCGAAAAGAAATTAAAATGGTAAGATGAAACTAGGGATGTAAGTGGCAAATAAACGACATCTGCCAGTCCCATCTAGTTAGTTTTTGCTACCTCCCTAGTTCATTTTCCTCAAAAAACAAAAACTCTTCTGAACTATCATACCACTAGTGGACTTTAATTGGGATTAAACGGGACCCAGTTGACATCCCTAGTTGGAAGGGAGTGTACAACCGCTATATTTAAGTTGCCAACGCATCTAAGCAGTTGAAATAATCTGAGAAAGCACTTAACAGTGTGGCCTCATATAAACTACGAAGACAGTCTTGTGATGAAGTTGAGAGGAAAAGTTAAGGACTCAAATGAAATAGGCATGCATTTCTTTACGATAGTACAGCAGGCACTGCTGACATATTGGCCAACTCAGGTATAGCGTAACAACAAACAAGCATTCGAATCAAGCAATACAGCAAAGCATACAACTGAACTATATGTAATTTGGTAGGATTACACGTTGAGGGCACAAGCCAAGAAAGCAGCCCACTCGCATTACATTTCACATGTACTAAAACACATTGGCTTACCATATGTTGCTGTGAAGCCTAGCTGCTGTTGCAATGTTCTTTGAAAATATTGTCAGCATCCCATGGTTGCAAATCTAGTTGTTGTAGTTTATTCTGCACCATCTATTTAGGTAAAATTAATTTTAATCGCATGCACTGGTCCGAATTGATCATCAATGGTTCATCTAAACTAATGAAAGAAGGGTGTGTGCATACACGACAATATATCTGCATACCTCTATTTTTATGCTTGTTCGAGGTGCCAGCCCCAAAAGAACAAATATTTTGCTTGATGGGGTTGGCATCTCCATAATTAATAGAAGCATCAAATTAGTCATGCAACTTGGGAAGATCAAGAACACACAAACAAGTACTCCCTCTTTCCCAAAATATAAGAACGTTTTTAACACTACACTAGTGTTAAAAACGTTCTTATATTATGGGACGGAGGGAGTAATGAACAGAGGCTCGGAGCAGTGATGTAATAGCTAGCATTAGAAAATGTAGGGTAAAACAAACAAAAAGCAGCGGAACCACATGCTAGTTTGCTGATGTGTAATTAAGCATAGAGAACATTAACCAGTCTGATGGAACCAACATGTGACATCAGAACAAAACTAAAGCATATTAACTATATGTGCACTGGTATGTAATTTAGCACATGTAACATGTTCACTGCTAGAAGTATGGCCCTACAGGTGCAAGCAGAATAACGCGTCTCATGATAAACTGAATGATGCCCTGAAGAAATTCAAAGGTGCGGTGCTTATGCTAGGAAAGTGAACGTAGGCGCCGGCCGTTGGATGATAGTACCTCATTCTCGGCGGCGTATGGGTATCGTTGTCATACTTGATAGCTAAGGATCGTCGATGGTGCTCGTGTTGCGGTTGAGTTTGGGCCGGCTGTCGCCATCGCTGAAGCAGCTCTGGTGCTACGGTTGCGGAACCTATCGACATACAAGAAAGCTCATCTGTGGTAAGTGAACAGTTGCACGATAAAGAGAAAAACCGAAGGAGTACAAATCGAAATAACCTGATGAGGCTGCAGCGTCGGTAAAGCAGGGCTGGTGGAGTTGAATATGGCGTCCGTTGAGCGGGTCCGGTGCAGTGGACGAAGGCTTCGGCGGGCGCGTTGTACAGTGCTTTCGGTGAGGCGGATCTGTTGCCGAGGACGAGGGCTTGTATGAAGGGCTAGTGAAGGGGCGGACGAGGGAGTCAGTGAAGGGCCTATGCTGTGGTGGAAGAGGGCGCCGGTTAAGCAGATCTGGTGTGGTGGAGCGGTGGACAAGCCAGTTGCTTAAGCGGCTCCGGTGAAGTGGTGAGTTGGCAGTTGGGGGTTCCAAGGTGCGTAAGGTAGATCCGGCGGGGTGTGAGGTCCATCGCTGCGGCAGAGGACTAGATTCGGCGGCTTGCCGTGGTTGGGGGGGTCGGGAAGGGGAAGGGGAGGGGCTCTGGGGAAGAATGTTGGGGGCAAAGAGGGGAAAATAATGGAGTTACCAAAGCAGCCCTTTTCCATTCATGTGGCAAGGGTAAAACAGGAATATCGCAGGGCTAAACTTTCGGGCGCGTGATATTTCGATGTGAGCGGGAAGTTTGAAAGCTTTTGGCGCCTAAAATTATAAGTATTCTGCTCTCATACGGCCGACTATGATATCATGGCCGACAATTTGTTTGTTTTGCGCGCAAAAAAAAAGTGCACGTTTTGAAAATCAACGTCTCCAACTCGAAACTTAGATTGTCCATTCAATTCAAATATGGATCATTGAGCTACTACAAGCAAATACCATCATATGGTCCAATTCAAATGAAAATCCAAATGTGGTTATCCTAAATATGATGACAAAAGCAAAAATGTGTATGTGTATGAATAAAGTGAATGATTATAAAGTTTGAACATGCCCGTATGTGTATATCTCTAGGTTTGATATATGAATTTGAAATCACGAAATTCCGGCTTAAAAATGTACCTACGTTTAAATGAATTACAAATGTAATGATGGAGTCGAATTCCAAAATTCCAATCTTAGGTTTGTAATTCTAGTACATCAAGGTATATCACGCATGTTCAAAAGCATCGTTATCTCATAGTACAAACTGTGAAACAAGTTGATCAACCATGAGTGCACAATATCTCAATTACACTAAAGTCCCTCAAATATAGACACCTCACTCTTTATCTGAAGTCACCCCCCACCACACACACACACACACACATAGAGAAGTAGTTCTCTCCCCCAGACACCAACACACGAGCACATTAACACCCTCTCTCTTGTAAAGTCCAGACCCCAACATAGGTCTCTATCACTTTGTCTCCCGGGCCTGCACACATCTCTTCCCTCACTCTCTAGGTCTCCCGCTATCTCTCTTACCCAAGCACACACACTATGTAGAGTGTATATTTCCCATACACACAAAATGTCGCCCCCAAACGTCTATCTCCCTAGTTATGTGGTTCTCGCGCACTCACCTCACACACCACCGCCACTGCAAACAAGCACACTTTGTCTCCTTGTGCACCACTCTCCTCTTTCTATCTCTCCCACATGCAGACCCGCCCCAGCTCCTTCCCTGTATACATATATGTCGTGACTCTTTGCATAGCTCCCCAATGTATAATCATTCTCGATTTCGCACATTGTTCTCTACACCATCTATTCTAGATCTCTCATGAAGTCCCTATCACACACACGATGACTCGCTTCCCCTGCGTCTCCGTTCATAGGCCAATTTCGGACAACATCAACATTGTCTCCCTATCTATACGCCATTTATGGACACAAACGACCCCTCTCGACCCCTCTCTTCCTCTCTCTCTCTCTGTCTCTCTATCTCTCTGTCTCTCTCTCTCTCTCTCTCTCTCTCTCCATCACTAGATCTCTCTTTCTCTCGCTCTCACACCCCTCTCCCACACACACACTCGATGTCTCTTCCAAATAGTCTGCTCCCCCCGCCCGCACTCGTGCTATCTCGCTACTACACATGTCACACCATTCCCCCTTCCCTTATACTAGGTTTACATCATTAGTGGTCTCTCTACTCCCCATACACTCTCTCCCTGTCACACACAAATGCGTGCACAAACACACACAGACACGCACAAACACCCATTTATCTGGATCCTCATCTCTCCCCATGTCCGCATGTGTATCTCACACACTCACTCTCTAATTATGTATATGTGTCTCCACGTTACAAAACACAAAGCCCCGTGTACATGTCTCTCGCTATCCTCCACACACATAGACACAAAGAATCTATTAGCATTGCCTCAATCTCTAACATATCGCACACGCACTCTCTCTCTCTCTCTCTCTCTCTCTCTCGCAAACACGGTCAACAAGGGTTTCCCCGTGAATAACTTACCATCTACTCATCAACAGTCGTGGCAGTACGGCGAACACGAGACGTGAAAAAGAATAAATCCACACATTCTTAGACCACCTAGTATGACTACTAGGACTAGAGCAAGCCAAAAAGCACGCCGCCGTTACCCCCTCCTTGTCGGTGACGGGAAAATCTTTGTTTTACACAGTCGAGAAGTCATTGTGCTAGGGCCCCACATGCCGAGGCATTGAATAGAATGTAGATGCTAGTTTACGGAAGCAAGTATCGATAATAAGTTTGTATCTCCATACTTATATTTCTTCTTTTATAAAAAACGAGTTGGTGGTGATGGTACGTGTGCCATCTTGCAATATAGACCGTCTGATCTATATCTGACAGATGGAAATTAAACTAAAAGATACCCGCACCCCTCTCCACATTTGCAGACAAGGCCTTCCCTCGTTCATCCTTATCTCCAACAAACCTCATTGTTGAGCAATTAAGAAAGAAAGCCTCTGGAACAAACTGGCCTAGTGGCCGCTGCCGGCGTCGTTAATCCCCATGCCTCCGCTCAGTCCGACCACCAACCACCACCACACCCAACTCCTCTTCACCTTATCTCATATTTCTCGAGATATAATTAGTTTTTACACATGGGATTACTCCCGCAAGGGTCAATCACAACAAGTGTTTTTATAAAAAAATGCATCTTGATATTCCGTTAATGCACGGATCTTGCTAGTACTCCTACACAAGACTAAGTTGGTGATGCTGGTGTGTCTGCCATCCATCATTTCTGACCATTAGATCTACATCTAACGATTGTGAGGTAAGTTGTTGCCTTTTCTCACCAACATCCCACTTGTCTACCAATTTGCAGAAAAACCCATAATTAGTATCTTAAAACCAACCACATCCCTCCCTGACCTCACCAAAACAGCCCAAGGAATATATTATAATTGAATCATAATATACATATGTATATCAAAATTAGGGTGTTTTGTACCAAGTTTGTCAATAAGTATTATTCTAATTATGACTCGTTGCAATGGACATGAACATTGCTAGTATTTCCAACCATGTATTTTTTTCTAGTATTCCATAGTTTCGAGTTTTCCATCAAGATATTAGTCACTCATGGTTGATATTTACTTTCAATCATGTACACATATGCACTATGTAACTAGCCTTGCTTGTTGGCTTCCAAAGCTTAACTTTCACATCTACTTACAATATGTAGAGTATTTAACAAAAAACTACCACTTTCAAACAGCCCTAGGAAGAATCTATTGTACAAAAAATAGCAAAAACATACCCAAAATTTCTTAATCCACGCCAAAAACTACTACTACCTAGTACTCCTACCGATTAGGTTCGTTTAAACCCATTTATGACTGGGTTGGCCCACACGTCCGTGCTGACGAGGCAACTTAAACCAACACATTTTGTTTGACCGTTGACCCGAGGGACCCACATCTGACCTTCTATCCTGTTATTCCCCCTCAAATCATTATTTTTCCTGAACATTACTTCAAACAGTACTGATGTGTGTTCGTCGGTGGCGCCAGTGATGAGCGAGTTGGCCACCGATCCGCCGGACGGGCCGGACGCCGCGCTGGCCTCCGCACGGGTTTGCAGGCTGGCCCGAGCATGACTCACGAGCGAGCAAGCAACCGCGCTGGCCTTTGCTCGAGCCAGATGGCTGGCCTGAGCGCGGCGTACGCAAGCAAGCCGCCGTGTTGCCGTGCCAATCTAGCTTGCAAACCTTGCAGACAAGCAGCTGGACGGAGCTATCCTGGCTAGCTAGCGGCCGCGAGCGCCGGACGGAGCTGGCATCCGGGCTGCCGCAACATGGGCTCCACACCGCTGGCGGTTTTGACCTCGCCTTCTGCCGGTGGCGGTAGCTGCGTCCCATGGCCGAGGATGACTAGGTGGACGGGCCGGAGGTAGGAGGTCACTCGAGGATTTTGGTTGGTACGAGCATGTATAATGGTTGATAAGGTAGTCTTATCTTAAGTCTGCCACGTATGCAAGTGGTAGTAGTTTCTTGGAATTTTAGTGGTTTCTTGCATTATTAGGGGTTTCTTGTAAGGAACAATGTACGTACTACTAGCGACAAAAGGCGATTATAGGTTGCGTTGTACTCCAACGAATACTACTAGTGGTCGCGGGAGTGTATACTCGTTTTGTGGGTTCGATCCCGGCCGAACGCACGACGGCCTTTTTAAAAAAAATAGTACTACTACACTTTGCTGCGAGCCAATATTTTACACGGGTAGTTTGAGTTTTGAAGTCAAACGGACGTGCGGCCCCACAATCTGGGTGCACTGGACAGTCTAGCCACGTGAACGGTTTTTCCTTCCCAGCATCCCGTGGCTCGCGTGCTCGCCCTAGCCGCACCTCGCTTGCAGCTTCCTCATCTGCTAGTAGTAGCATATTTAAACTAGCGCCTCCCAATTAAGCCCGAGGAGCTGGAAAAGCCTGGCGGGGCATTGGGAACTGTGCAATATGGCTCTGTACTCTATTTAAAGTGTTGTACTACTAGTACTCTGTAGCTTGTGGCGTTGCACACATGGACTTCACTCCATTATCGGCTCTACTATAAAAGAAATTCCTCTTGACGTGTTTTTTTGAAGCGGAGGCAAAAGCTTTGCTTCATCTCATTCATAAATAAGGAACTACTAACAAAGTTCGACGAGATCCATTACACCTCCACAAATGGAAGCGAAAAACCTAGTCTCGCTGTATCAAATAACTCAAATGTTCTACCCCCGCAGACCACAATAACCGTCGCTGATAAACAGGCTGCTAGTGTGTGTGTGAGAGGAGCGGCTGAGTAGGCCAGCTACTCCTACGTGAGAGGAGCGTCTGAATATAGCACCGAGAGTACCCACTAGGACACTACGCAGGTGTACTTCCCCTGCATTGATAGTACAATGATGGTTCTAGAGAACAGTAGTACCCTCCACTTCCAACTGTAGCTCCTTGGCCCTGAGATACAAGAGTTCAAAACTGGTGCACTATACTAGACTAGACTAGACTAGAAGTACAGTACATCGCACTAATACTCATAGTTGAGAAAAGTATTACTGGTACTGCTATAGTACGAGTACATACTCCTCCGTCACATAATGTAGGACGTTTTTTGACACTAGTTGGCGTGTACAAAAAATGGCAAAAACATACCCAAAATTTCTTAATCCACGCCAAAAACTACTACCTAGTGCCGAAAATTTCTTACTAGTGCTATTATTTATAGTATAATGCAATCCCATAACGTTCCATAATGCTAGTACTAGTAGTAAATAATAGCCTCACCCCTTCACTGAGGAACAATCTACAGTTGGAAGGGACGAGGCCCTGCGGTTAATACGCTCTTATCTCCTCCTCGTCAGTTCCCCTCCCCACGAAGAGAAGGCAGTTCATCGCTGCTCCCATGGATTCGCCAGGCGGTTCTCCTCCTCGTCGGGGCTGGGAGACCTTGGACGACGATCCTCTGGGAGAAATCGCACGCCGCTCCGACGTCCTCACCGCCGCAAGACTCGGTGCTTCCTGCACCAAGTTTTTCAAGACGCTACTTAAACAGGTTTGGGAAAAGGCCATGCTTGTTGGTGTTACATGCGTCCTCGAGGAGAAGGTTCTTCTATGGGACAATCCTTCAAACAGTCCACCGCTCCCTGGCCATGGTTGCACGTTGACTCCGCTAGAGTTGCCGACGTTGAGAGGTAGTCGGATTTTGTCCGATGAGCAGGTCAGTAATGGAGTTTGATCATGTAGTACTTAGTTATTCCATTTCCATCCCGTAATTTCTCCACTGCCCACCGTCTTATATATAGGTCTAGGTCGGTGCCAACTAAGATTGGCTTGCATACCTTCTGCCGGATACCACCATCATTTTGCACAACATCCACAGCTGTGCGGCCGTTCTGGTAGACCCCTTCTCCACCATTGGGATAGGCCTTCCGGAATGGCTGGGCTTGAATACGTATGATGATGCCTACATAAGATTGAATAAGATAGCAATTGCGGACCCGCCGACAAAGCGACGCGGCTACGACGATTACTATCTCATTGCGGTGTTCGACATAAGGATTGCCATCAATGCAAGACGCAGTAACGGCAGAGGCTGGCGCATGTTGGCGGCGGCAGATTTGTACCCCTACACGCTTGAAGACGCCGTGCGCCATCTGGGCCGCATCTTCGTGGTGACAAGCCAGGGGACTTGTTTCATCTGGTTGCCATCCTACTGTAACGCCCCGAGTTCATTGCGCCAGGTGTCTTCCAGTTTTCGCTGTCGTTGCCATGTCATTTGCTTGTGTGTTTCATTTTATCATGTCATCATGTGCATTTCATTTTGCATACGTGTTCGTCTCAAGCATCTGAGCCTTTTCCCCGTTGTCCGTTTTGCAATCCGGCGCTCCTATGTCCTCCGGTGTTCCCCTTTTGTCTCTCGTTGTGAGTGGGTGTTAAACGTTCTCGGAATGGCCCGAGGTTTGCCAAGCGGCCTTGGTATAGCACCGGTAGACCGCCTGTCAAGTTTCGTGCCATTTGGAGGTCGTTTGATACTCCAACGGTTAACCGTGTAGCCCGGAACCCCCCTTCTCTTTGCAGACCAACACCCCTTTCAAAGTGGCCCAAAACCCAGCAAACTCCCCTCCATGCTCTCGGTCGTTCGATCACGATCGCGTGTCCGAAAACCGCTCCTCATTTGGACTCTCCTAGCTCCCTCTACCTATTTATATGTGCTCCCCCCGGATTTTTCGCGCAGACGAAACCCTAGCCTAATCCTCCCCGCCGCCACCGGACATGTCCGCGTCGCGCCGGACATGTCCGCTTCACCGCGCTGCCCGCCGCAGCCAATGG
>NC_041391.1:184388699-184407822 GCF_002162155.2 Triticum dicoccoides | reverse complement strand
CGGCGGCCCGCCAGGCCCGCGCGGGGCCCCCGAAGCCCGTCCGCCTCCGCCTCTGTCGCCCCGCGGCTCGCCCGCATGCCGCCGCGGATCTCCGCGCCGCCGTCCGCTGGGCTTCGCCGTCGCCCGCAGGTCCCCGCCGCCGGCCTTCGCCTCCCTCCGGCCGTCCCCGCTATCTCCAGACCTCCCCGGCGACTTCCCCGTCTGCTCCGGCGATCTCCCCGGCGATCCTCGAAAACCTTGCAGATCGAAGGTTGACCCCGAATGCACTAAGTCCCAGATTTTTGTCATTTTCATGCCATGTTCGTCATGCTATATCTCTGCATCCGTAGCTCTATTTTGTGCGTGTAATATGTTAAATTGTTCGTCTCAACGAGTACATCATTTCATTCCATTGCATCATATTCATTTGAGGTAATCTAGATGCCTGAATCATCGTTGCAAGAAAGCTTCATGATGTTTTCTGCTGTCTGTTAACAGAACGAGCTCTTTTGTCATTTTTGCCATGATTGATGTGTGCATCCTATGAGGTTGATGTCTCCATGTGTTTTGAACTATGCCATGTCTTCTTTACAGAGGTGCTTACCATGTATTTTTGTGATCAATGTGGTGACTAGCACAAGCATGCAAACTAGGCATCGTGATGTTGCTGATTTTAGTCCTTGTTCTGCTGTTATTTTGATGCCATGTAAACTTGATGCTACAGAGAGATCCATGCATATTTTGAGATACTTCAGTAAGGGTGTTTTGAACAATAGGTTATTGTCTATCCATTCATGCCCTTGTTTGCAATTATGGGGTAGTCTAGCATGTCATTTTCGTGCTCTACTTTTGCTTCAAAATGTTTCCTGGCAGATTGTTTACGTGTTATTCAATTTGGCCAAGGTTGCTATAGTTGATCCTTGCATGCTATGGACTTGTTCTTGACTTGGTTTGTTACATAAACATGTCTTCTTGATGATGCTATGCTTATTTTGTCATGCAATGACTTGTGGTGAGTGAATCGAGCTTGTTAAGTAGGGTACATGTTGTTGCTGTTTTGCTAGGCTGAATCTGTTATTTCGTGATGCTATATAAACATGCTTCTAATAATCATGCTATGCATAATCTGGAGATGATCACTAAACATGTTTTGATCTACATGTCATGCTCTATCCATCCATGCCCCTGGTTGCATTTATAGCTTGCTGTAACTTGTTCATATCTTGCTCCAAAGTTGCTTGAAAATGTTGCTGTCAGCCTGTTAACATTAAGTTCAGTTGTTGCCATGTGTTTTCCTAGTGTTCCATGCACCCTATGACCTTGCTCTTGCCATGCTTAGCTTCACAATCATGCCTTCTTACTGTTGGGTGCCTTGCCATGCCATGTATTGCTCTGTAGTGAGTTGCACAAGCTCATCTACATGCCTTCATAATTATGTTCCTGCCATATATGAATTTGTATTATAACTTGCTATGTTTACGTGGGTGCCATCATATTTTCTATTCCTTTTTGGCTTATGGTCAGTAAGGGACTTTTGATCAATTCAATTAGTAGATTCATGCCATGCATTTGTTTGCCATGATAAGTTCCTGTAACATGTTGTTTGATGGCTCTAAACATTGCATCGTGATGTTATTTTCTGCAAAGTCTGAATTGTTATAACCTGCAATCTTACCATGTGTGTTTGAGCATGTTCTAGTGATTTCTGGAGATAGCTCAGTGTTCATGTTTTGTTGTGCTTTACCTGTACTTCATGTCCATGCCTTTTGTTATTATGTTGAGGTGCGGTAGCATATTGTTTTGATGCTTGCAATATGCCTAGTTGCTGTTTTGGATAGCTTGTCCTCATAACTTGTTCCATGTGTGTGTGTGGAACCGTTGCTCCGTTTTGAGTGTGCTCTATATGAAACTTGCGTGATTTTGCATATAGTTTCATATTATCATGTTGCATCCTTGTTTCGGTGTGTTTGTTTGATGTTTGGGTGCATTTTGCATCAATGCCATGTTTAACTTGTTTTGCTCATATCTTATAGGCCGTAGCTCCGAACTAAGTGAACTTTATATGTAATTTGACTAGAATCTCATGTAGATCATCTTTGTGCATCTTAACTTGTTGCTTAACAACTTGAACATAAGGTTTGTTCAGATATGGACCAATTTCGAAATATGCATATGAGGACTTACCGGAATTGTTATATGTTGTTCCCGGCCTCATTTAAACTTGCCTTGATGTGTTGTTCTTATTTGCATCATCTCTTGCCATGAGTAGCTTCATGTAGCCTTGTCATGCATCATGCTTGTTGTGCATCATTCCTTGTTTATGTGTGGTGTGTTTCCCTTGTTATGTGCTTCTTTCGATAGTTCCTGTTTCGTTGCGATCGTGAGGATTTGTTCGTCTATGCTTGGTTCGGCTTCATCCGTTCATCTTCTTCATGGACTCGTTCTTCTTCCTTGCGGGATTTCAGGCAAGATGACCGCTACCCTGGATCTCAATACTATCATTGCTATGCTAGTTGCTTCGTTCTATCGCTATGCTGCGCTACCTATCACCTGTTTATCGAGCCATCCCATATTGCCATGAACCTCTAACCTTTGACACCTTTCCTATGCAAACCATTGATTGGCTATGTTACCGCTATGCTCAGCCCTCTTATAGCGTTGCTAGTTGCAGGTGAAGTTGAAGATTTCTCCACGGTGGACATGATTTTGGTTGGGATATCACAATATCTCTTATATTATTAATGCATCTATATACTTGGTAAAGGGTGGAAGACCTGGCCTTTTGCCTGGTGTTTTGTTCCACTCTTGTCGCCCTAGTTTCCGTCATACCGGTGTTATGTTCCCGGATTTTGCGTTCCTTACGCGGTCGGGTGATTTATGGGACCCCCTTGACAGTTCACTTTGAATAGAACTCCTCCAGCAAGGCCCAACCTTGGTTTTACCATTTGCCTCACCACCATCTACTTTTCGCTTGGGAGTCGCTCTCTCGAGGGTCATCTTTATTACAGCCCCCCCGGGCCAATGCTTGTCTAAGTGTTGGTCCAAACTAGAGCACCGTGCGGGACCATTCCTTGGCAACTTGGTTCGTCGGTTCCTGTACGCTTCGCTTATCCGGTGTTACCCTGAGAACGAGATATGTGCAGCTCCTATCGGGATGTCGGTGCATCGGGCGGTCTTGCTGGTCTTGTTTTACCATCGTCGAAATGTCTTGTAAACCGGGATTCCGAGTCTGATCGGGTCTTCCTGGGAGAAGGTCTATTCCTTCGTTGATCGCGAGAGCTTGTCATGGGCTAAGTTGGGACACCCCTACAGGGTATAATCTTTCGAAAGCCGTGCCTACGGTTATAGGCAGATGGGAATTTGTTAATGTCCGGTTGTAGACAACTTGACACCAGATCCGAATTAAAACGCATCAACTGTGTGTGTAGCCGTGATGGTCTCTTTTCGGCGAAGTCCGGGAAGTGAACACGGTTTATGTGTTATGTTTGACGTAAGTAGGAGTTTAGGATCACTTCTTGATCATTGTTAGCTTCACGACCGTTCCGCTTGCTCTATTCTCGCTCTTATTTGCGTATGTTAGCCACCATATATGCTTAGTCGCTGCTGCAACCTCACCACTTTACCCCTTCCTTTCCCTTTAAGCATTGCTACTCTTGATACCCATGGTAATGGGATTGCTGAGTCCTCGTGGCTCACAGATTACTACAACAACAGTTGCAGGTACAGGTTGTGCGATGATCATGACACGAGAGCGATGCTTGCTTGCGTTGAGTTCTTCTTCTGCTTCTTCTTCGATCAGGGGATAGGTTCCAGGTCAGCAGCCTGGGCTAGCAGGGTGGATGTCGTTTGAGTTTCTGTTTGTGTTTCATCCGTAGTCGGATGTTGCTCTCATGTATTGTGAGGTTGTATTCATGTGGCATTGTATGCCTCTTGTATGTATCCCCATCTATTATGTATGTTGATGTAATGATATCCACCTTGCAAAAGCGTTTCAATATGCGGGTCTATCCTTGGTGGGACCTTCGAGTTCCTTTTGGATAGGGTCGCATATTGGGTGTGACACCTACGGTACGGGAGATTACAAACGGAATGCACAAACCATCATTTGCATCCCTAACGGTACTCCATTATTTTGCAGGGACCAGTCATCCCCCGATCAAAATAAGATCGCCGATCCTGGATGTGCATTTGCATCCGCGATTCGGTCTAACCTGGAACCTTGTAGCTGACTTTGGCATATTGGGATCAGCTATCTTAGCAGTCGTTACCCATGGTACCACTGATGTGCAACATGGTCACACAATCTACCACGATCGGACCATCACCAACTACCCAGGTATTCCATTTTTTAACCCTCTCGCCTTCTCTTTCATTGTTGTACTAGTAGTATACTTAGTATTACTAGTAGGAGTACTTTTTACCTTGGAGGACGCGTATAGCTAGCTGGGCCCTTGAAGACTTTAACCCACTAGCTGCCGCCATTTTTGTTTTTCCATGTCTTACTATCTCATCCATGTAGCCAAGAGTGGCTATATATAATAAGCCGGTTATTTTACTTCCTCTATACCGGAGTAGTACTATTTGCTGCACAGTATTACTGACCGCCATATTTGAGCACAACATTATTATGCATGGACCTTGACTATGTACGTCACCATGTGTCCAGATCTGGGATGCCGCGTGTACCAGATGAACGGCGTCGAGTTCGACCCCCGTGATGCTATGTGGGTGCCGAGGAACACTCTTGGAGAGTACTCGCTTTTCATCGGGGACAGCAACCCCATTGTGAAGCGGATGCCACCTTCCGTGCACGACACGGAAGGCCTGCCGTTCATGAAGCATGGTTGTGTCTTCATTGCGTACCTCCGGATGAACGACATGTTGGGACACGCTATCCCTGATTTTTGCCGCTTCAGCTTGGATGAGTCTCCATCGTGTGGAACCGGACTAGAAAGCCGCGACAATGATTCCCGTTGCCCACCGCTATGGATCGTGCCATCCATGAAGAACACCTGGGACTGGAACCTGGAGGAGGACATGCATGTAGCCCATCTATAACGTGTAAGTGGAGTACGATAATTGGGAACGGTAGCGCTGTGAATATATGTAGACTAGTCGTGCACAAATTTATCACATGAATATGAGATGAACTTGTGTGGCATACTAGCATTTGTCCTTTAGAATTTATTACTAGTAAATGTGTTATGTGTACGTGCAACTTGTGTGGTTGTTGCATGGGCTCCAACATGCTCTTTGAGAAAAAAAGGTGGCACATCTTTGGATATACGTGACGTGGCGGCATCATATAGTAGCATCGTTCTCTATAGTTGTAGTACACTCCTACTAGGATGACAACTCCTATAAAACCTTGCGCTTGGCTCTTTGCCTCTTCCGGAGGTTCAACAGTTCATACTCGTGTGAACCTTGCACTTGCCTCTTCGCCTCTTCGGAAGGTCCAATAATGATGATACTACAGTACAATATGCGTCTGGCAATCTGACACCGATTGAACTGCTGCACATCCACCGCGAGGGAGAGGGCGAGGGCGAGGGAGAGGGAGAGGAAGAGGGAGAGGGCGCTGTAGTCAAAACCCTCTCCTCGTCCTGTGAACCACCGCGCGCGTGGGCGAGGGAGAGGCGTAGTAAGCAAGCTTCTCCTCGTTCGGCGAGTTGACGGGACACATCAAAGTAGTACTAGTACTAGTAGTAGTCCATACTGCGTCCTTTCCAATTAATATGGCTTAATCTGAAACGAGAAAAATACACTAGCGGTCAACGTATGTAACAATACGCTCTTTACGGTCACTACATATAGTTTTGCGTCGATTATACGATCACTAGCTCATCGTAGAGCACCGTATTGCACCCTACTGACCGGCCACATAGTCGATGTGGCACTTTGTTGACTGGTTAAATTGTCACCTGGTTTCTGGGTCCCACCTGTCAGTTGGCAGAGCAAAGAATCAGTTAAACAAAACTTTACGCATGCGCCACATGAGTCCAACTCTTGCGCCCGAACTGCCCTGGCTATGTATGTGAGTGCATGCACGTGTCCTCCCTCGGCCTTCCAACAAAGAGTGTACATCGGCTATAAAACAAAGAGTGTAGTAGTACATGATGCACATCTACACTTCCAATGCATTTAGCCTTTAATCTAAATTGATATTGATTGACTAATGCACCAACTTGTACTGTAGGTATAGGCTACATGTCTATCCTTAATTACAGCATGCAACGGCCTTCATTTAATCTTCTTATATCAATGGTCGCATGCACACATAACTCTGCTACTTTGGGGCGTTAATTATACCCTGGTCAATGTGTAAATCTCTAAATGTACAGTCTTTCACGGACGTAGGGAGTAGGTTGAGCACTTGAGCATGAGCGTGTGTGTTGTGTCGTGTGCTGTGTGCCGCATGGGTGCGTGAGTGTTGCGTGCGTCCATGTGGAGTACATGTGAGTGTTGCATGTTGCATGCATGCATGCATGCATGGGGCTTAGTCCCTCCCATTGACATGTCCATATTTCAAACTTCCTCTATTCCCTCCATATGGTGATACTCCCTCTGTTCCCAAATACTCCAGTATGGAGTAAAAGCCTCCCTCTGTTCCCAAATACGGAGTATTTGTCTTTCTACAGATTTCAACAAGTGACTAGGTACGGAGCAAAATGAGTGAAGTGAGCGTAGAGGCATAGGGATACTGTAGAAAGGAAATCCTCGCGATCCATCATTCCCCATCTCGGTCAGAGAGAACTATTCAACTAGTCTTCGCATTGAAGTGACAATACACGCAGCAGCAGATGGGACACGTAATTAATAAGCTGAACCAGCGTGTTGGTGTTACTAAATAAGCCTTACCTAGTACTGCCATCATGTGTGCTAGTAGAGCACTCTTCCCCAAATATGCCTACGCACCTGTGTCCTCCATTAACTGACATATGGGCCCTCTTGTGGTAGACCCACATGTCATTGGTGTAACTATTTACACTCCGGAGGACGGTGCCTATATCCTGGTAGTAGTACTAGTAGAATTGAGATTTAATGCACTTTCTTCCCCGTCTTCCACTCTTCTTCCTCCTCTCTTCTTCTTCCTCCTCTCTTCCCCAACGTCGGCCGCACACCATTTACCCCCGCTCACTGCTCGCCCGCCCGCGCCATCTTCCTTGGTAGCTCGCGCGTACCATATCCCCCCGCTCACTGCTTGGCCACACGACGAGAAGCTTCTTCGCTCGCCCGCCCGAATCCACTTCCCCGCTGGCTCGCAGGCACCAAAAACCCCAATGGCAGAACCGACTGACACGCAGAGCCGCGATTGGAATTCCCTCCCTGATGTTCTCTTGGAGCAGATCTATAGTCGTATGTACCTACTCAGCACCGTCCGTCTGGCCGCATGCTCGGTGTCTTTGTACCGTCTACTCGTCTGCAACCGGCCGGCTCTTTTCAAGACACCCTGCTTGCTGATGCCGATCCTCGCAGGTGGCCCAGACACCGACTTGACGATCCTACGGAGGTTGCTGTGGTGCCCCTCGACATGCTACCACTACTCGTCCACCTGTCCTTCATGCGCGGCCACTACTGGGCGGGCATGAAGGCCAACTGGATCGTCCTCATCCACCACACCGGTAGTCCGTGGCGTCTCGTTGATATCTACACCCAGCGAGAGATCACCCTTCCATTGTTGGATACCGCCGACATCGAGCCTCGTGGCCCGCCAGACACTCCTGCCTACTACGCACGATAGCGTCAAGCTTTTGGCTCGACCTCTATTTGCAGAAAGTTGTAATCTGCGAAGTGCCCACACCATCAGAAGACTACATGGATTACAAGCTCATTGCCTTGTTCAACATGGGATTAGTCTATCTGGAATCCGGTCGCCATACATGGTTATGGCTCATCATCAATCCCGTTGAGGCAACATTTCTGTCTAATGTATAGTGCATGATGGCACCGTTTACGCGGTCGACGCACAGATTGGCTGCCTATACTGGTGGAATCTATCGTCGTGTAATTGTTCTATCTCATCTCATCTTTACCTTATGAATACGACTGCATGTTCATTTGTTACAAATTTAGAATGCATAGCATGTCTATAACCACATCAGTGCTATATGTTCCTCTCATTTCCTAGATTTTTATGACCACACATGTTATTGTTAGAGTTGATATGAGAACAGTTGGCATCTAATGATTGTTAGAATACATATTTTTAGCATAACATCATGATTGCTATATGTTACTCTCGTTTACTAGATTTTTATAACAACGCATGTTATTGCTTAGAGTTGATATGAGAATAGTAGTAGTAAGTGCTATGGTAGAATATGAGTAGGCGCTGTCATAGCTGTTTTCCTCTCATTGTTACATGATGTCTGAACCATGACATGTTGCTAGAATATGAAAGCCATTGGCTTATTTTTTTAACTTGGTGTATGATTATGACCACGGCATTGCAATTCTCTGTCTATGATATGTGTCACTGTTAAAATAATCTTAATTCCACACATACTCTGAACATCATTGTTTATTTTTGTCCTTTTGGTCTCCAATTTGAATTGTTGCAGCAGACGCAAATGCGCTGGCTTTCATGATTCCAGGACCTGGAATCATACCAGCCGATGGGTGCTGGTTTATCGCTCATTCAGCTGACGGCAGTCATTTGATGCTCATTCGCACATACCAAATTGACCAAACCATTAGATCAAACCACATGCAGTACAATGCGTGGGGTGTTCGTGACATTGATGGCTATGGCTGCTTCGTGTTCGAGAAAGATCCCAGCTTCGTTGGGCAAGGCGTATTCAACTGGAGGCGGGTTTACAGCCTCGGCAACCACTCCTTGTTCCTAGGGCTCAATTATCCGATCATCCAACCAATCATCGATCATATCAGCGGTGATGATTACTATGTTATGCAACTTCTATTCGCGAGGGGGGGTTGTGTTTACACATCATACCATGGGTTTAATGAATCACCATATCCAGAGATTCGTCGACACAGCTTGTTGCCAGGTAATCTTTAGTGTGTGAAAGGCATCAAGCTTCTATGCGATGGATGGCTTTTGCAAACCCGACATGCGGCGATGTGGTTCATGCCAACAGCAAATATGCACAACTTGATTCGTGCTGATATCTAGACTGAGCCATGTATTCTGCTGCTGTAGCACGACCCTCTTTTGTTGGATATTATGTATTGTTGTTAGTTTGAAGCACTCCTCTGGTTTGAAGGATAGATACCTTCCTGGGATCAAGTGCATCCTAACTCACCTACGTAGGATGTACTGATAATGATGATGGAGATGTTGTGCAGAAGCCATATATATACATATATCTTAGTTAGGCTTCAAGTGCGTACTTGTTAGTTAAACCTATGTATAAATTGTGACACTAAATACGACTAGTAAGTAGTACAGTAGCAGTACTAGTATACGTCGGTCAAATTATTCATCATGCCCACACATTGAATTGACGTGACAACACGCTACGCGTGAGGTGACACAAGAATCCCTGCGGCGTGTTCGGGTATTCCGGACTTCAGATTTGGAGTACCACTTATCTGTCGAAATCTTTTTTTTTCGAAACGGAGGCAAAAGATTTGCCTCATCCATTAAATAAGAGGAGAATAGAGTTTAGAGTTTTTACAAGCGCCCTTGCAAAACGGCATGGCAATTACTCTCGTACAACCGTCGAAGAAGCGCGAGTTTTAACTCTGTCAAAATCTTTCATCATTCACTTAAAACAGTCGATTGGTTGTACATTGAGTACCATATAACTGGAATTACCGATGCAAGTTGAAGAAGGATTGGCCGGTGCTGCCGACTGGCGTCAAGTTTGATCCCACAGATCAGGAGCTGATCGAGCACCTTGAGGCCAAAGTGAGTGTTGACAGCGCGAGATTTCAGTCTCTCATCGATTTGTTCATACCAACCATCGACAGCGAGCACGGCATATGCTACACCCAAACTGAGAAACTTCCAGGTAAGACACCAATCGGTTGTCTACTTGCACAAACATATTCCTTTGTTTATAGCTCTATTTTTCTTTTTAGACGCAGACCTGGTGAAACAATTACAATTTAAAGGGGCTCCTCGGATACCCAACGCGTAAACTCGTCGAATGCATTTCGGCGATCCTCAAGATAGAAGATGAGAAGATTTGTTGAACCAGTTTTCAAGACCGGCAACCGAAGATGAAGAAAAGTTCGGAAGAATCGAGGAGCGTCCCTAACTTGAAGACCGGTTCAGGGGGCTACTGACGGTGTCCTGGACTAGGGGGGACTCAACGCGTCGTCTCCCGATTAGTTGGATTGGGCCGAGGACCCCCATGGCCGTATATTCATGGGCCAGTCCGGACAGCTGCCGCATACAAGGAAGAATCAACAAGACTTGGCGATCAAGACAAGGACTCCTCCCCCACCGGCGTATTCGGCTAGGACTCTTGTTATCCTAGGCCTCTGGTGCATTATATAAACCGGGGCCAGGCTAGTTGATAGACATATACAACAACAATCATACCATAGGCTAGCTTCTAGGGTTTAGCCTCCTTGATCTCGTGGTAGATCTACTCTTGTAATACCCACATCATCAATATCAATCAAGCAGGACGTAGGGTTTTACCTCCATCAAGAGGGCCCGAACCTGGGTAAAACATCGTGTCCCTTGCCTCCTGTTACCATTGATCCTAAGACGCACTTCTTGGGACCCCCTACCCGAGATCCACCGGTTTTGACACCGACATTGGTGCTTTCATTGAGAGTTCCACTGTGTGATCAACGAAAGGATCAATGGCTCGACTGCAGGTCAACTGCGATGTCGGCTTCTTCGTCACCAGCTCGACTGGTCACCTTGGCTTGACCGAGGACTGCGCCCTACCTCCGATCGTCATGTTCGGATGAAGGCCTTCATCAACACCAACTCCGATCTCTATCAAGATCATGGAGGAGTCATCCATGGAGCTCGGGAGCTCAACGTCAACATTGCCCTCGGGCGACCGTGCTGTTTTTCTGGACAACAAACTTGTATCCTCCGCCACCACCTCCTCGAGTGTCGCCCAACCGATTACTTCGGTGGAATCATGGGGAATTAAGTCTACAACAATGTAGCGACCCGACCCGAATGGATCAAGTCTCTGTGCTTTCGTGTCATCCCTGGATCGGTATGCTGACACACACAGTACTCGAAGGATTTATAACAGAGGTAAATCACATGTATAAAGTAACGTAAAAACTATTACCTCAATCCAAAATATAGCGGAAGCAACAAGGTTGTGGATTCCCATCAACACCAACGGCAAAGTTGAGTATAGGAAATCGTAACCCTAACGTACCACTTACTCGTCGTCTGAAAAGTCTGCAACATGAAAAGTTGCAGCCCGAAAACGGGTCAGCACATGGAATATGCTGGCAATGTAACACATAGAGAGTAATGAAAGAATAGGCTATACTACATGCATATATGGCTGGTGGAAAGCTCTATGATTACAGTTTTTGCGAAAAGCCAATTTTGCCCTACATCAAAGGAATAATTTTGTTTAACTATCATGGTGGTTGTTAAACATTGAGAATGGTTGACAGCATCCTCAATCCCAATTTAAAAGTACTCATTAAAACCCAATAGCTTTTATTAGAGGTAACATGTTGAGATTCACAAAGATATTCAAGTACTAGATACTCAAAATGTCCATAACCGGGGACACGGCTAATCATGATTAGTTTGTTACTCTGCAGAGGTTGCGCACTTTTCCCCACATGACTCGATCGCCTCCGTTTGTTTTCTCGCACTACATGGTGTTTGAGAAACGGATGACCGAGACATAGTCTTTCAGAAGCACTAGCACCTTACATGTGGGGTAGACCGGTACACCTACATCCCCTACATCTGCTAGTCCACCCCGTAAGAGTTCGCACAACTTAGTCAACTATGCTAGAGCCCATAGTAGCATGTGGCTGCACACGGAAGTTTCTAGCATGAAAGATCTTATGATCCCTTTGAGCCTGGGTGGCGGTCCAAAAAAAACAGGCAAGTCCTGATAGACATCAGGTGCCTCAATCCACCCAGATGTGTGTTTAGGTTGCCACCTTAGATAAACCATTAAAATTATCAACTCACATCTGTCATGGATATCACTCACCCAATCCACGTCTACTAGCATAGCATAGCATAATAAGCAAACGTAGAAGTAACTCCCAAGGTTTCATAAGTAACAGGTAATAGGTACTACCTCATTTCTACTTCCCAACCCACAATTTAATTAGATCCTAACAATGCAAGTGTTTGAGGGTTTGATCTAATGCAATAAAACTGGGTAGTAGGAAAGATATGATCAAGTGTTACTTGCCTGCAATGTTGATGAAGATGATTCGCACTCAAAACTCTTGATAGATCTAATCGTCATACTCCGGTCAATCTATCGTAGGCAAGCAATAGTAACCACACAATAAGTACTCATCTAATGCACAGGGAAAAATCGAACAAGAGAACGAACCAGAAAGTTCAACTTAAGAACTCCGGTTGCAAAGAAAGAACGAGCCGAACAAACGACGAAAAACAAACGGCGGAAGAAAACAACTCGGTTCTAGCAAGTTGAATCTAGGTCAAAATTTTACTGTAGCAAAAGCTTGTTCAAGTTGATTAGACGAAACGGCGGTTTCGAGATGAAACTCCAGGTGCTTGAATCACCTGATTCCGATAAACGAGCGAGAAGATAAACTAGAACGAAGATCGGATCTGAGATCGCGATCGCGGAATAAATCCGACGAGAAGAAAAAGAAGAACGGTTATACGAACAGACGTCGTTAACCGGGAAATAATCGGTGATCACGTTCGTTGAGACGAACGGTCCGAAAGAAGAACGAAAACCAATCTAGGGTTTTCGGAAAAGAGATCGAAACGAAAAACCGATCTAGAACACCGGAACGGTTTAGCGAAAAATCGGAAAGAAAACGAATCGGTAGAGAAGAAAAGAATCGGAACGGTTTATAAGAAAAACCGAACCGAGGGAAAGAAGAGACGCGGCGCGGCACTTCCGGCGAACGGCGGCGACGGCGGCGTTGACGCAGGGCGGCGGCGGCGCGGTGACGCATGGTGGCGGTGGCGGCACTAGGGCGCGGGGTTGGGCGGCGTTGGGCGCGGCGGCGATGCACAAGGGCGGCGGCGCGGGTGAGAGGCGCGGGGTGAGGCGCGGCTTGGGTGGTGCGGCGGCGCGGCGTGGGTGTGGCGGCGCGGCGTGGGGCGGCGGAGAGGAGAGGAGAGGTGTTGGTTTGATGTGTTTAGAGGGGGGGTGCTTGGGTATTTATATTGGGGAGGGGAGGGTTTTGCTTGGGGTAGGGGACAAGAAATAGACTAGGATTAGGAAACAAAAGGAAAAGATCTAGAAATAGATACGGAAGTAGATGAATCCTACTAGGAATCCACAAAGGATGGCGGCTCCCTGGCGCCTTGCGCCTGGTGCGGCTCCTCCCTGGGCGTGGCGCGCGATGGCCTCTGGCCTGGCTGGCTCGGTGGCTTGGCGGCTTGGGCCTTTGGCCCAATGCGCTGCGGATTTTTTTTTTAAACGGTCTCGCGCGCAGAAAAATAAATAAAAGAAAATCTAAACGAACTCCAAAATTAATAAAGTAAATTTTCCCCGACTCCTAAAAATGAGCCGAACAAAATGAACTTTTCTCCGGACCTAAAAAGCAAATTTTGAAAACGCACAATTTTCCCTATCCGAATAAAATGCAAATAAAACTCCGGCAAACAAAATTTGATCTATTTATTAAATCTTCATTTTCCTAAATTTGGGAAAGTCATATTATTCCTTCTCTTATATTTTTGATAACGGAAAATAATTGAAGATGAAATAAATAAATCAAATGATCCTCTTTTCAATTCGAGAAAACTCTCAAATATGAAAATAACGAAATCTCCAACTCTCTCCAAGGGTCCTTGAGTTGCGTGAAATTTCTAGGATCGACCAAAATGCAAGAAAATAAATATGCATGATGATCTATTCCAAATTGAAAATAAATTCAAAGGGGCTTTGAATTTAATTCTTTGAAACTCCCAACTCATATTTCATATAATTTGAAGAAGTCATTTTATCTTCTCTCGTGAAAATCATTGAGTCGCATAAAGTTTCAGAATTGGGATATTTCCAAATGAAATTCAAATATTCTCAACACCCCTTGTCATTTAAATAAATGGAAGAAGTCATGTCATCTTCTCTCCGGGGTTTTGTGATGAAAAGAATTTGAATTCACGAAGATCAGAAAACCAATATGAAAGTTTGGGAAAGTCCTTTTATTCCCTCTCATTTAACTTTCAAAAAGTTTCGAATTCACTCACTTTCAGTCAATCAATCAAGCAATCAATCAAATCTATCTATTTGTTTATAACATTCCAAAATTTAAAATTTTGGGATGTTACAAACTACCACCCTTAAAATGAATCTCGTCCTCGAGATTCGGAGAGGCTAGAAAGAATAGGTTAGGGTTTGGGGTCTTCTCAAAGTCCATCGATCATCTCCGAGGTCTCGGGTGCTACCACCCTTAGAAACATTGTTACGGTTCCATCTAAACTCATATACTCCATCCTTATCGTTGACAGTGTCAGTCTTCTCAGATATTAAGGATAATCCCTTCTCTGGCTCTTCCGGTAGTGGCATAACCTTTTCCTCAATTCCTTTGTCCTTTCATCTTGGTAAGGTTATCCCGAAACTGGGTCTTCATAGCTGACGGGTCTGACGCCAATGCTAAACAACTATCGATCTCTCGTGGTGGTCAACAATTTATGGTTTCTCCTGCAGGAAAGGGTCTGGGTTGAACCTCACCGTATAACCTACGGTTGGCAACAACTGCCGTGTACAAGGGAAAAAAAATACCTATACCTTTCTAAGGTTCAAACAAGGTTTTGATCGTCGTCTCTCTACTATAGGCAAGTCACTCAGATTTACCATCCCATATAGCAAAGCGAATAATAAGAGTAAGTCGGTATGGTGATCAATCCATCCCGCACCCAAATCATTACCATGTATACAGTTTAGCGAATCTCGCATACTAACACTCGGTCAACCTCACAAGCATTGCAGGATTTCTCTTGTCGATGAACCAAGTTCGGAAAATCCATTGATTCTGCAAGCCAAACAAACATCTATCGTTACTTAACAACTCTCAGGTTTTGCGTAAACTCCTATAGAATCGTCGGTTGATACAAGTCGTAACTTCTTCCAGGGTTTTTCCTTCAGCAAGAGGGTGCTTGCTTCTTGGCAGGTCCTGGGGCCTGTGGGTTATGGCCCATCTCATCACTTGCAAATCTTGAACTCATCATCTGGGCAACTGATCATTATCCCAACATCCAACTTCCTGGCATACTTAAAATCCATCCAAATGTACTGTCTCTTTTCCTTATATTTGCACCAAACGGGGACATGATTACTCAGACTCTTCATGGAATTTCCATTGATCCATATTTCCAACATCATACCTCCTTTATATCCAATAACACTTCATTTCTTCATCCTCGTGGGATGTCCCACATACCGTGATAAAACTTATACTTATGAAATCCATACTCCACATCATTATCCTTTCCGCGGTCAAGCGTCCTTATAGGGGAATATTGGCCATCTCTGCATGGCACTTCTTCAACTGGGAAACATAAAACACATCTTGAACTCCTGACAGTCCTCCGGGTGACTCTAACTTGTTGGCCACTTCTCCATACGCTCCAAAACTCGGTATGGTCCTACAAACTTCGGGGCTAACTGTCCCTTAACTCCAATCCGTTTAACTCCTCGCAGAGGGAACACATGAAGACATGCTCTGTCTCCAATTTCATAGACTACCTCCTTGCGTTTTTAAGTCTGCATAACTCTTCTACCTGGACTGAGCTACCTTCAGTCTATCTCGAATCAACTTAACATTCTCTTCTGACTCCTTGATCACATTTGGTCCAAACAACTGTCGGTCTCCGACTTCATCCCACATACTCTTGGGGCATCACACATATCGAGACAAAACTCGTATTTCATTTTGCCCAAAATCCATGCAGTGGAGTATCTTTATCCTTTCTGGGGTCAAAGGTTCTTACAGGGTACTACCACCCTTAAAATACACAAATCTTCCATAGACCATATTTCTCTTATCCTCAAAAATGGTCAAAATCCTCCTTCATAGAGTAGCAACTCATAAAATCCATATCAGTACCAACGAGGCTAACTTTATTAATTCTCAAATCATTACAATCTCCTGTTTTTCCATTACATGCCTCAATTCAATACCTCTATATAAAAGGAAATGTTCTCACTACCACTACTATATTACTTCTGTTACAAACTCAACTATTTATCACAAGTCTCCTTCTCCTTCGGACAACCTCTGGCAAAGTGCCCTGCTCCATTACAACGGAAACACATTACTTCTGACAGGTTTCGAGGTTTCCTCATGATCACATAGCCTCCTTGGGTCCTTTTCTTCCCTCTTGGGCAATCATTGAAGTAGTGCCCTGAATTTTTGCACCTGAAACATGTGATATGACTCAGGTCTTTCTTTGTGGAAATTGGGTTGTTCCTCGAATCCAACCTACTTCTCTTCCTGGACCTTTCCATTCCAGTCATGGCTTCTATTTCCCGTGGGTCATATTCTACTTCCTCTGTCGGGAATTCTACTAGATTCCCGTTCATACAATTCTGGGAGATGTGTCCTTCTTCTCCACATGAATAGCATGACTTAGTGCAGGGTCTAATTGGCTCTTCTTTGGGTGTGTCCTCCACCTCTTTCTTCATCACAGGTTCTTCTAAACCTTCCATGAGAGCTCCTTTCATTGCTTCTTCCTTCAGCTGGATGGTTCGTTGTACCATGGGGTAAATGTGACACTGAGCAGGGTAGTGGGTAGTCCCTTCACACAAGAAACAAGTAATCTGTCTAGTTGGGCATTCTTCAGTTGGGTGACTTCCTTCACAATTAGGGCATTCATCCTTGTGTTCCTTATGGGTGTGTCCGATTTGTCCACAAATCTTGCATGCACAAGGTTTCTTCATATCCTTTCCATAAGGCTTCAACTTCTGGGACACAAACTGAGATTTTAGCAAAGTCAACTTAAATTCTTTCCAAGTGGTTACTCCTTGCCATCCATTGATGGTTTGGTACATCCTCCACCAAGTAGCAGCACCTCTTTCAAAGCATTGAAGAGCATGCTGGGCCATATCCTTTCCGACTATAGGGTTGTTCTCCATATGATCCTCCATGTTCTGAATCCATCGGTCTGTCTCCAATTGACTCATCGGTCCAGAAAATACAAGCTCATCTCCATTCATCCTCTATTGGGTTCAAGGGTTTGGGGTGAGATAAGAGAGATCAAGAGAGAGGAAAGCACACAATACAAACAAAAGTTTTGAAAAGACAGATTTTGTGGTGGCTGTCGAAAAAAACATCAAACAAATGACAGCTCACAAACGTCGCATCTAACGTAGGTATATAATAGGGGTTTGGTCTTCTAGAGGTCGATGAATCTTCAACGTCTCCAAACTCTTCAAGTCTTTGTTCATGCCTCCAATGGCTTCTTCCAATCGTGCTTGTCCTGCTCAAGTTCTTTTGCCAGATCATCTCTGTTGACGCGAAGTCTCTCGCGACGTCCTTCAATATTTCTGGAGTTACGTTCCAACTGCCGGTTTCAACATCCTTGACATGATCCATGATCCTACTGTCCTTCAGTTACTGTCAAATCTCCGGTATCTCGATGTTTTGCTCCTTCATCTTGTCTACTTTCAGCTTCTGGGTCCTGAGTTCTTCACCAATTGCCTTATTGTCAAATATTGCTTCTTGTAGGTCCATCTTAACTTCCTGATGTAACACTCCAGATCCTGGTGAATACACCAGCTAAGGTTAACACTCCAACGTTTGCAGATAGATACTCCATCAGCGTTCTACCATTCAATTTTTCCATGCATCTGCACGCTTAACTCCGCATGGTGACAATAGAATAGGCGGGCAATAACACCATCGTTAGCCATGTCTATGCCCATGTTACTGCCATGAGCTTTCATTTCATGATTGATATCTCCTGTCTTAGAGTTTTCTTGACAAAACTTTGAGTTCTAATGCTCCATGTTCCGGTCCTTCTCCGATACACCTCGATCCCGGGTATTGACAGGTTTCATAGTCTGCCAAGTTCCATAAGGGGTGCCTTCCTAGGTCATACAAATCCGGAAATTCTTCAAAGCCTTCAAATTCTCCAAGTCTTCGGAGTCTTCAACAGTTGTAGTTTCCATTTACACGGTAAAATCCTCTTCATTCCAAATGGTCTTAGTTGTCCGATATCTTGTCTCCTTGGAGTGGTCTCATCAGTCAAATCTTCGAGTGGTCAAAAGGGAAAAGGGGTATGGTCTCACTAAAAAGGGAATATTTGAATAAACTCAGAAGAGAAGAGAGGTAAAAAGATCTTTTTTTGAAAATGAAGTTGTAGAGAAAAATCTTTCCTATGGGCTTGTCATTTTCTAGGGTCACGTCCTACAGTCAACATGTGCTCTGATACCATCTTGTAGCGACCCGACCCGAATGGATCAAGTCTCTGTGCTTTCGTGTCATCCCTGGATCGGTATGCTGACGCACACAGTACTCGAAGGATTTATAACAGAGGTAAATCACATGTATAAAGTAACGTAAAAACTATTACCTCAATCCAAAATATAGCGGAAGCAACAAGGTTGTGGATTCCCATCAACACCAACGGCAAAGTTGAGTATAGGAAATCGTAACCCTAACGTACCACTTACTCGTCGTCTGAAAAGTCTGCAACATGAAAAGTTGCAGCCCGAAAACGGGTCAGCACATGGAATATGCTGGCAATGTAACACATAGAGAGTAATGAAAGAATAGGCTATACTACATGCATATATGGCTGGTGGAAAGCTCTATGATTACAGTTTTTGCGAAAAGCCAATTTTTCCCTACATCAAAGGAATAATTTTGTTTAACTATCATGGTGGTTGTTAAACATTGAGAATGGTTGACAGCATCCTCAATCCCAATTTAAAAGTACTCATTAAAACCCAATAGCTTTTATTAGAGGTAACATGTTGAGATTCACAAAGATATTCAAGTACTAGATACTCAAAATGTCCATAACCGGGGACACGGCTAATCATGATTAGTTTGTTACTCTGCAGAGGTT
>NC_041391.1:184349485-184386773 GCF_002162155.2 Triticum dicoccoides | reverse complement strand
CGCGGCGGCGATGCACAAGGGCGGCGGCGCGGGTGAGAGGCGCGGGGTGAGGCGCGGCTTGGGTGGTGCGGCGGCGCGGCGTGGGTGTGGCGGCGCGGCGTGGGGCGGCGGAGAGGAGAGGAGAGGTGTTGGTTTGATGTGTTTAGAGGGGGGGGTGCTTGGGTATTTATATTGGGGAGGGGAGGGTTTTGCTTGGGGTAGGGGACAAGAAATAGACTAGGATTAGGAAACAAAAGGAAAAGATCTACAAATAGATACGGAATAAACGAACATAGGACAAGAGTCCTACTAAGACTAGGAAAGCAAGAAGCGGCGGCTCCCTGGTGCACGCGCGCTATGGCCTCTTGGCCGGCCGGCGGCTAGTGGCTTGGGCCTTTGGCCCAAGGCGCTGCGGATTTTTTTTTTTAAAACGGTCTCGCGTGCAGAAAAATAAATAAAAGAAAATCTAAACGAACTCCAAAATTAATAAAGTAAATTTTCCCTGACTCCTAAAAATGAGCCGAACAAAATGAACTTTTCTCCGGACCTAAAATAAAATTTTTAAAAACGCGCATTTTCCCTATCCGAATAAAATGCAAATAAAACTCCGGCAAACAAAATTTGATCTATTTATTAAATCTTCATTTTCCTAAATTTGGGAAAGTCATATTATTCCCTCTCTTATATTTTTGATAACGGAAAATAATTGAAGATGAAATAAATAAATCAAATGATCCTCTTTTCAATTCGAGAAAACTCTCAAATATGAAAATAACGAAATCTCCAACTCTCTCCAAGGGTCCTTGAGTTGCGTGAAATTTCTAGGATCGACCAAAATGCAAGAAAATAAAATATGCATGATGATCTATTCCAAATTGAAAATAAATTCAAAGGGGCTTTGAATTTAATTCTTTGAAACTCCCAACTCATATTTCATATAATTTGAAGAAGTCATTTTATCGTCTCTCGTGAAAATCATTGAGTCGCATAAAGTTTCAGAATTGGGATATTTCCAAATGAAATTCAAATATTCTCAACACCCCTTGTCATTTAAATAAATGGAAGAAGTCATGTCATCTTCTCTCCGGGGTTTTGTGATGAAAAGAATTTGAATTCACGAAGATCAGAAAACCAATATGAAAGTTTGGGAAAGTCCTTTTATTCCCTCTCATTTAACTTTCAAAAAGTTTCGAATTCACTCACTTTCAGTCAATCAATCAAGCAATCAATCAAATCTATCTATTTGTTTATAACATTCCAAAATTTAAAATTTTGGGATGTTATAGTCTACAACAACCCTGCAAAAATTTCGTCGAGTTCCAATGGAGGAATCTCCGGCAATCTCCGATATACCGGAGCCTTGTTGAATCTGGACGAGAATCCGGACGAGTTTAGGGCGTGGTATCCAGCGTCTAACTCGGATGTCCTTTGGAGGATCCAACCGTTGATTTGCTGCGGAATTCCCTTATCTACCACCTGCCAAAAATTCAGCTCAATCTGACCGTCCAAACTCTGGGAAACTTCCGATTAGTGCATCACTTTTTGGATCTGTTTTCTGCGCGAAAACGAATCCGACCCGAGTTCATCTTTTTTATGAACGGGATTTCGGACATCCTCTTTGAAGGAAGTTTTGTATGGGGTATTGTGTTTTGTTCCCGAACACATCCCTCTAACTTTAAGATCTTTTGAACATGATCTTCAACATCATGCTGGTGTCAAACCAGTCCGGCAATATTGCTCCACGGCTGCCGACCTGCACTAGACATGTCGTCACTTTGTTGAGCCAAGCTCAACTTCTTCGGATCATCATCTTGGCAAGCCGAACAAGAGTCCGGCATCGCGAAGGATAAATCATCACCAACATCGCCGCCCCACGGATTACACGGAGCGGGCATACCGGCATCGCCGCACGGTCGCTTCATCAAGCCGGCATCGACCACGTCACGACCTGCATAGGCAGGGCCGCACTATTGCTTCTTCAAGCTAGTGTCCATCACGCCGACCTACTTCGACATCTCGGCTGGACCGGGGGCTTCGCCATCTCTTCATCAACCTACTCCGGACACTTCGGCGTCACTAGCCGACCAGGCATGGGTGCGCGGATCGAGTCCCAATTTTGGGAATCACCTTCCTTCGGATTGCTACAACAAATAAACCAGGTGCTATTAATCCTAGTATTTCTTTTTGCTTGTCTGGGTTAAATTTTTTCCAAGGAATTATTACTCTGGTTACTCCAACATATGTACACAGGTCTATCAAATGGTGGCCGCATTATCGACGGTCGCATGATGGTTCGGTCAGTTTCCGTACACAGTTCGGCGAACGCCGCATCCGGAACTCGGACCGACCTGTGAATCCAGGCTTTGCCACGCCTTTATTGCATTACACCGACGACCTGCATCGACATCGACTTCGGCGCCAGGCCATATTTCTTTTACTACTCACTTTTCATAAATTATTTATTATGCAACATTTTTTTTAATTCCTATTATTACTATTATCCCCGGTCTGCACTATTTTTTGTGCATAGGAAAATGATCCAGCCGGACTATATCCTTTGACGTCACCTCGGCTGGACGGGGGCTTCGTCAACACTTCATTACCCCATGCCGGGGACTTCGGCATCACTCTGCCATCCTGCATTGACCGTGCTATGTCACCACTTCTGAGTGTCGAGCTCCTTGCCCCGCCACCTCGGGACCGGCTTGGGGGATGGAACCTTGTCCCGTATCAAGCTCGGACCGCGTCGTCAATACCGAACGCATTAACCAGCTAAGTTGCCTTCATGCTCAAAGTTTTAAATTTCTAACTTGTGTTCGGTTCGACCAAGAATTATACTTTTTTGTAAAAAAGTTGCTTGTAAAAATTTTCCTTGTTGAAACTTTGTTCGCACACACGTGACGCGCTACCCGCGCTCATTATACCTGGGGGCTTCTTTAACAGAAGCTTATTAATACGGGCTTTATGCCCAACACATGTGTCACACTTCCGCATGTACCTTTTATTCACCATTATATGCATCGATATGACTTAAGTTTTGGCCAAGCTGGGTTGCCTGGCTCCTGTGCTTACCCCTACGTTCCCGATTGTTCGGCTAGGTGGTAAAGGGAGCACCTCTGCGATTGTTACTGCCGGGTCAGCCGGATGTGTACCTCAGACTAGGTGAAGCCGGAAGCTAGCGTTCTTAAGGGAGTACTCGATCGGTGAACTAAAAGATGATTTCTTACCTATTTATTTACCTGCCCCCAGATGTTTTTCTGCTCTTTTCGCAGTCCGGACATGCACTTTAGGGCATGTCTCCCAGGGAAAGGAACCCCTAACGGAACTATTCTCCCTGGAAGATGTTTCTTACTAACCATGTAATATAACATAACTAGTTGGGCACTTGTCTGATAAAGCACTAATGACCCCTACGCCTGGTCCCCACGCATGCCCCGGTTTTTATAATCGCGAGGGTATGCGGACACACTCCGCACTATTGGGTCCAGAGGTTGAAGCGAAAAGGTCCGCTACGACAAACGATCTACAATCCGGCTAGAAGGCATTCTACATGTCACCTTACATTTTATAGTCAACTTTTACCCAAGTCGCTTGGGGGCTCCTATGTTTATTTGAGCCGTTTCATACTAAGTGTTTTTCTTCTTAGTCGTTGCAAAGTTAAAGCACGGCAGAAGCACTTTTTTTCTAAAGTCCAATTTTCGGATTGGCACCGAACACTTGATATTGTTCGGACGTCATGTTTTTACTGACGTTTTTTGGTTTTCCAAGCTTTTGGCACTTTTAACTATTTGTGTGTTTTCAGCACAAGTCTCGCAGTGCAACGCCGGACACCTTTAGAGATTCGGCAAAAACATTCTCGGATATTGCTATATATGCATCAGCTTTGAATTGTGTCTTCGGTCAATAGTTGGGTTGCCCGGCTCCTGCGCTTGCCTCCTATGTTCCGCTTTGTTCGGCTAGGTGTGCAAAGGGAGAACCACTGCGATTGTGCTTCCAGCTCGCATGGTCAAGCACCTCAGTGGAGAAAGCCGAAAACTGACTATCACAATAGGTGTAAACTGGTCAGCGATCCAATGACTATATTAAATGACCGGCCATTCATAACATTGGCCGAAGTGTTTCCGGCTTGACCTCGACTATCACCGAACACTACCGGGGGCTATTAACTGGCCTCCCAAACTAAATCCTCGATCTTTTGCTCTTACATTGGAGCTGAGGTTTCATGATCATGCTTAGCATGACAACCCAAAGAAAGGAACCCATAGCGGGACTATTTTCTTTGGTAGACATTTCTTCTGTTAAACAGCAATATAACATATCTCTCTGCGTACCTTTGTTTAGAAAGCCGTATGACCAGATGGCCTTGTTTGTCGTAAATCTTTGCCCTCATAAAGGCTTTATAAAGTAGGACAAACACTCCTTGGCTATCGACCGAGGAGGTTGAAACCCATGGTCGGTCAACAAAGTTTTGTACAATGCAGATCCGAGCATTAATGACATAAAGCACTTGGATACATTGAGTCATTACACATAATTTGTGATTTTACTATGGATATTGATCCTTAATTTGGCCACCCGTGCCCGCATTAAGGCTCGGGGCTACTGGGCTTCGGGATTATTATTTAAAAAATTAAAGGGGCACATTGATCCCCTGATCTGGTGTTGCCACCCGACCAGTGTCTCGGGGGCTACTGCATTGCTTGTTCTATGCAGAAAATCTTAAGTGCAATACAGTTTCCGAGGAGATTTTGATCCTCAGGTTGGTCGGCCGCACCCAACCTGAGTCTCGAGGACTGAGCATGCCGCTTTTTGTGTCCCGAAGTATTCTGCCGAGCTAGGACTTGATCCTCAGACCGATTTTGCAAATAAACCTGAGTCTCAGCGGCTATGGGGATCAGCGGTCTTATGTCATCCTTCAGGTGCATCTCAGGTTTTAGACCGATACATACCTTGAGGGCTACTGGCTATATATCTCGTCAGAGAATAAATTACATCAATAAAAAACATTGACCAAAAATCAGCCCATGACCGAGGTGCTTAACCACCTCAGAAGCAGTTCGACATATAGCTCGGATACAAGTGCCTGGCTCCTTAGAGGGCATTTCCGGCATTAAGCTCGATTAAACTCCTTCCAAATTATTTGAACCAAGGTGATTTACGACACCTCGGTTACAGTCCGGTGTTGGAGCTCGGATACATAGTCCGGCGTTGGAGCTCGGATACAGTCCGGTGTTGGAGCTCGGATACATAGTCCGGCGTTAGAGCTGGGAAGCAGTCTGGCATTGGTGCTCGGCTGCAAAAGATACCTCGAATGCAGTCCGGCGTTGGAGCTCGGACGCAAGAGGACGTTGCCACCCGGGAACAACTTCAAACCCGAGGCATGGCATAAAAATAACAAGGCATTGATAAAGGCCGTAAACTTAAAGGGGCTCCTCAGATACCCAACGCGTAAACTCGTCGAATGCATTTCGGCGATCCTCAAGATAGAAGATGAGAAGATTTATTGAACCAGTTTTCAAGACCGGCAACCGAAGATGAAGAAAAGTTCGGAAGAATCGAGGAGCGTCCCTAACTTGAAGACCGATTCAGGGGGCTACTGACGGTGTCCTGGACTAGGGGGGACTCAACGCGTCGTCTCCCGATCAGTTGGATTGGGCCGAGGACCCCCATGGCCGTATATTCATGGGCCAGTCCGGACAGCTGCCGCATACAAGGAAGAATCAACAAGACTTGGCGATCAAGACAAGGACTCCTCCCCCACCGACGTATTCGGCTAGGACTCTTGTTATCCTAGGCCTCTGGTGCATTATATAAACCGGGGCCAGGCTAGTCGATAGACATATACAACAACAATCATACCATAGGCTAGCTTCTAGGGTTTAGCCTCCTTGATCTTGTGGTAGATCTATTCTTGTAATACCCACATCATCAATATCAATCAAGCAGGACGTAGGGTTTTACCTCCATCAAGAGGGCCCGAACCTGGGTAAAACATCGTGTCCCTTGCCTCCTGTTACCATTGATCCTAAGACGCACTCTTGGGACCCCCTACCCGAGATCCGCCGGTTTTGACACCGACAGGTAGCATAAGCACCCGCCGTTTGAATTCCCAGTTCTGCAGTTTTTTTGAAACAAGTGCATGCACTTATTATCATGATAAAAAAACAATATCCATGCTGCGTCCCAGTTATCAGTCTGTGCTTGCAGAATTCTCTCGTTTATTGAGCACGTATATTGTTTTTTCAGGTCGAGCAAGTTTCAACTGGGCTGTACACTGACCAGGGTTGGTTTTGTTTTTAACAGGCCTAGCCCATGACGACAACGGGGCACAAAGATCCCGCAGGTATCTACTGGCCTCTGGCCCACCAGCGTTAGTTATATTTTGTCTTACAACATCCGTAGGCAGTTTTGTTACTGAATCAAGCACACAGCCCAATTCTGTTTTCCTCTTGAAACGCATGTCCTACATCCATTTTCTAATCTCAACCTATAGTTTTACTAGTTCATATACACGTATCATTATATTGAAAACACATAAAATTCCCTTTTCATATTTACATCCTTATTTTTGTTGTTTTTCCCACCCAGCGCTGATTTTTTTACCAACTAGTTTTCCCTTAAACCAACTCAATTGTCCCACGACTTATTTGCTTACAAAAACAAAATGATTTTTTGGCAAATTAATAAGTTCTTAAAAAATGTTTATCATTTCGGGATTACATCAGTTTGGACTCCACCGAAATATGCAAAATAAGGTTGAACTTTTTGACCGTGGTCCTGGGCAGAAAATGGGCTGTAATAAATTACTTAAGAATTAGCAAATGGGCTGCAAATTATAAAAAATAGCAAATGGGCTGCAAATTGTAAAAAATAGCAAATGGGCTTTATGTTGTCTGCCACAGATTTGGAGGCTGACTTGTGGGCCTACTAAGTTCATGCGTACACAAGGTTTCTTAAAAAGAAACTTAGTCAACAATCGACTCTACCAGCGTCAGACCGTTAGATGTCAATCTAACGGCAATCGTGCTTCTTCAGTCTTTGATCTTCCTGCCCCAGCCGCCCAAACCAGCACCGTCGGAACCACCTGCTCCCGCCTCCCGTGGCCGGCAGTGCTGCCGGGCAGGCCTCACGGCCCCATCATACTCGCATCCCTGGCTTGTCTATCCCTCTACTCACCCACACCTCCTGTTATTTTCCGGCGACGGCAGCCGAACCAGTCAACCCTCGTACTCTCCACCGCGTGGGCAGCCACTGTCGTGTCTTCGCCGGCTCCCTGTCGTTCCCTTCGTAGGCCTCGCCGTCGTCCACCGCCCTGGTGCTCTAGGCGCGGCATGGTCAACGATGTCCATCCAACGGCCGTAGTTAAAAGTGCTAGTTATCGACTAGAGGGGGGGGGTGAATAGGCGATTTTTATGAACGTCTTCAAAACATGGAAGTTTCGAAGACAAACAACAGAAATAACCTAATTGATATGCAGCGGAAGATAGACTACAACAAGCAGACCATAGTCAAGTATGCAATAGCGTTAACGTACGAAGACTAAAGGCAGCAAGGTAGTAGGATCAGGGTGGAAGATAGTACGAAGCCAATCAACAATAGTAGTCAAGCAATGAAGTCAATCGGATAAAACAATAAGCAATGACTTCACGAAGACAAACTCAAAGTAAAGGAGGGAAGAGATAGAACCAGTTGCTTGTTGAGGACACAGGATTTGTTGGACCAGTTCTAGTTGCTGTGACAACTGTACATCTGGTTAGGGAGGCTGAGATTTAACTCAGAAGACCGTGTCTTCACCTTATTCCCCTTGAGCTAAGGTCACTTAGTCCTCGCCCAATCACTCTAGTAAGTCTTCAAGGGAGACTTCCAAACCTTCACAGACTCCGTTCACCCGGCAATCCACAATGACTCTTGGATGCTCAGAACAAGACGCCTAACCGGCTGGAGGATACACAGTCCTCAAGTGTAATAAGTCTTCGGGTCACACAGACAGAAAGACTTCAGTGATGCCTAACACTCTTTGGCTCTGGGTGTTTGGGCTTTGTCCTCGCAAGGATTTCTCTCTCTCAAATGCTTCGAGGTGGGTTGCTCTCAAACGACAAAAGCCGTATACTAACTCTGAGCAGCCACCAATTTATGGTGTAGGGGGTGGGCTATTTATAGCCACCAGGCAACCCGACCTGATTTGTCCAAAATGACCCTGGGTCACTAAGGAACTAACACGTGTTCCAACGGTCAGATTCAAACACACACGACAACTTTAGTTGGGCTACAAGCAAAGCTGACTCATCCAAATCTGGATAAGATTTGCTCTCATTGTCTTTGCTCGAGGACATAGGATTTGGGTTGAGCATCACTTCAGTCACTCTGACTTAGTTCAGTTGGACCCCACTTAACAGTACGGTGGTTCCTATGACTCAACAAAGAAGAAAGGAAACGACGAAACCACATAGTCTTCGCGCTCCATTGTCTTCACGTAATGTCTTCTCATGTCATAGTCTTCAATATGAATATCTTCTCATACCACCATTGTCTTCAATGTCTTCATACATTTTTAGGGGTCATCTCCGGTAGGTAAACCGAATCAATGAGGGACACTACCTGCATTATCCTGCAATTCTCACAAATGCATTAGTCCCTCAACCAACTTTGTCGTCAATACTCCAAAACCAACAAGGGGTGGCACTAGATGCACTTACAATCTCCCCCTTTTTGGTGATTGATGACAAACTGGTTGAAGTTTTCAACGGGGATAAAGTATGTGAAATTGTAAGGATAGGAATTGTCTTCATAAGTAGCAAGGGCTCCCCCTGAAGATGTGCATATTAATAATTTGCTTTTGGATTGCAAATGCACATGGCAGGTTGTACTTATGGAGATCCACTTCAACTTATGAAGATAATTCATCATGCATGAAATGATATAACAAGTAGAATGACATGCATAATGAAAAATGGACGTCTGCAGGATGATCTAAGTGCGGAAGTTATCATCGCATCAGAGTAAAGCAAACACGTAGCACAAGTAGCAGATGACCATCAAGTTTAGGTGTTACAACGCAAAGAACCAAATGTATCAAAAAGCAAGAGTTGTAAGCACGCAGCAAAATATAATGCAACCGCCCATATGAACCCACTTGAAGACTATCAGCTCATACGCTTCTCCCCCTTTTGTCAGTAATGACCAAAAAGGTTTGAAGACATAGAGCATCTACTCGTCTTCTTGATGAGTAGGTGAAGCAGCAGGGTTTTTGCCATTGGGTGGCGGTGCAGAGGAACTTGGTGCAGTGTCAATGCGCGCAGTAGTTGGAGGTGGTGAAGTACCGTCATCTTCATCATCGATCACTCTGGCATTAACTGTTGCCGCGGAGGAGGAATATTCAGAGTCTTCAAGAGATGGAGTTCTTCGTAAGACAACATTCCATGGAGGAGTGGAGTCAAACTGAAATCTTTCATTGAAGCCATCGTCTTGAAGATCTGCTTCAGCACTAAGCAGGGTCAAACTCTTCCATGATCTCCGGCAAGTTTCATGAGCAACAAAGGCATTCTTGGTGGCAAGGTTGCGAATGCGATTGACATCCACCAAGAGGCTTTGCATCTGTCTCTTGAGCCAAAAGTGATGTTTATCCTGTTTCTGATGAAGGGCCACAAGAAGTTCTCGGTCATTGAGAATGCGAGAACGCTTGCGAGGCCTTTGGGCAATGGTGCTTTCAGTGGCTTCAGTGGGCGCTCTGTGAGGCAGACGAGTGTTACCAGCAAATGGATAGATTCGTGTTGCCGCTTGAACACCTTCAATAGGCTGAGTGAAGCTTTGGTGCTCGATGTTCTGAAGACAAAGCGGCATCTTGGCAGGGTCAGAATATATAGCATCAACTGACATATCAACTTCTCGTAGAAATATTATATGACTGCGAGTAGAGGGTTGATAGTTGACAGTAGAGTGGTGCTTGATAAGGCGCATGACCCATGGAGCATAAAACTTCAGACCGAAGAGATCAGAACCAGAGGCAGCAAGTTGTCTTATGAAGAATTCCTGTGTGTTGAAGCTGATGCCATTGAGAATATAGAAGACCAAAGTCTTCATAGTTCCTTCAAGCTTGGCCGCTGATGAGTGTCCCTTGACTGGCCATAGAGTTCGCCTGATGATATGATATATGGTTCGAGGCAGATACTCAAGGTCTTCAACAAAGAAATGTGTGGGATATTCAGCGTCAGATGGCAAAGGCTTCATCATGCTCAACATCTGGCTCATATTGGGTTCTGGCTTATGAAAGATGCTCTCTACAGCATTGCGGTGTAGCTGACAGTCAGGTTCATACAGTTCTCCAAGAGTGGCTAGCCCTGTAAGCTCGATGATGTCCATAGCTTTGGCTTCATGATGAACATTTCCAGTCATCCACTCGAGAACCCATGTCTTGATGTCTCTGTTGTAGCCGCGAATGTGTAGAGTGGCATAGAATTGATGCAATAGCTCTTCATTCCAATGTTCTTTGTCTGTCACAAAGTGGAGCAGACTAGCATCTCGAAAGCAACCAAGTGCTTCTTCTAAGCATGGCAGTCCAGGAATGGCTTTAGTGTCAAGGCGCATATGAGGGAAAATGCGCCCTTGATCATATAACACGCATGAGTAATAACTTCTCTGTTGATAGCTCCAGAACCTATCTAATGATATTCTTGGCTTGGAGTAGGGGTTCTTGGCGCTGTCAAAGAAGGTATTGTGGCTTTTGAAGCCATTAGCATTGAAGGACCCGAGAGAGTTGGCAGTACCTGGAAACCATGGCAACCTGGGCTTTGGCTTCTGCACTTGAGGCCTATGCTCAATATGATAGTCAAATTGCGGTCCTGAGGCAGAGGGTGGAGGCACCAGAACAGGCCATCGGACAGTAGTGAGATGACCATGACTGTATGCTTGCTCAATTATGTGAGGCCTTGGAGGCGGAACAGGAGCAGGGGCAACATCGGAGGCAGGCTGCACGACAGGTGCTTCGGGAGCAGTTGTCATGTTAGCTTCAGGTGCAGCATCCTCATTAGCTTCGGGTGCAGCATCCTCATTGACTTCAGGTGTAGCATCCTCATTGACTTCAGGTTCAGTAGGCACATTTGCTTTAGGCACAGCTAGTGTAGGCTCCACATTAGCATCAGCCATGACTACGTCACTGGCTGTATTGACATTGGTGGTGGCAGCCTCAACATTTTCAGCCTCCTCTTGATGATCAGGAGGGTCGGGCACAGACACGTTCTGATCATGAACTGCTTCTTCTTCAATCACTGGGGGGGTTGGTACACGCACTTCTTCTTGATTTTCTTCGGTTGATGCAGCCGGAATGTCTTCAGCAGCATGTGCTTCAGACTCGGAGACATTCACAGTTGGAGCAGGTTCAGAAAGTACTTGCCGTGCAACAGGTGAACGTTGCACTTCTCCTTCTGAAACGCTCGACAGAGGGTCTTCAGGCCTTTGTCCTTTGCGAAGCCTGCGAAGAGATGGCTTCACTTTAGGAGATGGAGTTGGCTGAGCCTGAATGTCTTCATCCTCTTCTTGCACGTTGGGGGTAGCTTGTTGTTGTTGTAGGGGAGTACTGGGGGAGTCTTGTTCTTGCGGGCGATCAGCCCTTGAATCATCCTGTGCAATTGGCGTTAGAGGACGACCAATGCTGATGAGTTCGTTGTTCGTATGAACAGGCGATGATACCACAGTGTATTCGATCTGAGGAAGAACTTCATCATCTTCAACATTGTCATGATGACCAATGTCTTCAGCAGCGGTGGGTTCAGCTGCTGGAATATCTTCAGCTTCAGGAGCCTCTGTGGAAGCAGGCTCATGCGCAGTCATGTGAAGTTCTTGGGATGCAGATGCAGGATGAATCACTGAGATGGGTTCAACAAAAAGGGGCTCTATGGGAGCAGCCCGGTTCTTCTTGGTCTTGTGCTTCTTCTTGGAGGGAGTGGCATCAGAGGCTTCGGTATTCTTCCTCTTTCGAGCTTCTGCCTCTGCAGCCCTCGTTTTCTTCTGTTCAGAAGCGGTTGTGGTGACCTTTGACTTCGATCCAGTCATGCTACTTGGGAAGATAATACGTGGAGCTTCTTGGCTTGAAGGCGCAGGCTGATCAGCAACAAACTTCTTCTTTTTCTTTGCAGCCATTCTGGGGTCAATACCAGGACGGCCAAGTGACTTGCGCTTCTCAGCCTCATTGTAGGCAAGCACACACTTATCAGCCAAACTCTTCATACGCTCGCGAGAGCCTTGAGCTTCTTGGCGCTTCTTTTGAAAAGCTTCTTTAAGCTCATGCAACATGACCTTGAAGTTTTTGACGTCTTGAACACTGAGCTTGGCCACATGCTTCTTGAATTGAGCCTTCTCAAAATCAATCTTGTGCTTGAGCTCAACGATTCGCTGAGCAAGAGCTAGCTCTGAAGCAATGGCGCCATTGAAGGAGACGCTGAGGCCAATGGGAAGCTGCAAATCTTCAAAGCTGAGATTTGGTGTGTCGAACCATTCATCAATGAAGTTATGGAGAACGGCCACATCAAAGAGAGGCAAGTTTTTGAAGATTTCTGCTTCTTCCTTGCTCTTTATCAGCTGCTCAAGAGCATCATCTGCAAGATCTTCATCACTTGACAGATCAATGGGATCGTCGCGCAGAATAGCGGCAGGAGTCAGGGCTTGATCAGTATGCCTGACAAGTTGCTTTTTCTTCTCCATCTTATTGGAGATACGGGATTGATCTTCAGACTGCACGCTGGCTTCAGGAGGTGCAGTGGCCAGTGGCTTCGCACGAGAAGCTTTTGGTGGTACGAGTTTAGAGGCCTTTAGCTTCTTTTGCTTCTGTGGCTTCGAAGGAGGAGCTGGGGCTTCATCAGAATCAGCCTCATTGTCAGAATGATCCACTTTGGCACCTTGTACCAAGATGTAGGAGATGCGGCCATCAAGGTTTGCAAAGGGGCCAATTCTATTTTCTTTACCTTCACGAGTGCCATCCTCACGAGGAGCGGAGGGACCAGGATTGAAGTCTAATCCCCATGACTTCTTGTTTTCCTTTGCTGAAGACACAGCAAACTAGAAGTTGCGCTTGAAGAGATTGTCGTCGCGACACCAGAGCAACGATGATGGGTCGGCTTCTTCAGGCTGTGGCCCATGGACCATGCAAGGATAGAATTCTTGCGCAATGTCTTCAGCTCTGTTCTTGGGTTGAAGGCCTCGATAGAGAATATCGCCCCAAGGACTCTTGATAGCATTTTTCTCTGCATATTCCTTGGTGACGAACCTGTACTTGAACCATTCTTCAGCCCAATAGCGTCGAATCCATTGGATTCGTGTCTTGCGCTGATGATAAGTCTCTTCAGGGTCTGTCTTGTACAGTTCTGCTAGGTCATCAGGCAGATCTTTGGATGTTCTTCCTCTGCGCTGTCTGCCACCCTTCCTTGCTGATTTTTCTGAAGCCATGAACTTCAAGCTGAATGGCTTCAATACGTTTAGAGGCTTCAGAGATTTACGCTTGCTAGTCAAGCAGGAACTGGCTTCAGGAGAATTGATATGATGCTGTAAGTATTCTGCAAACAAATGCAGACTATGAGAACCAAGGGATTCTCCCACGGACATGTACCTGTGACAACATTAGAGATGCGAGGGAAGGGGAAGAGGTCACATGCATTCTCAGAAGATTTTGAAGATAAATCAGTTTGAAGACATTGACCTCATGATGCGAAGACATTCACTTATATGTGGTGAGTTGGTTCCAGATTTGTACCAATCCGTGAATAAGTACAAGTGAGGAATCAAACTAGATAGGAAATCTAAGTGAATAGACTAGGCATTATGAGATGCAGATAGAATAGATCTAACATTTAGTAGGCAGAAACCACTTTCGGTAAGTAGGATGAATCTATGAAGATCAAAAAGGTGGTAAAAATAGAGTTATAATTACCGCACGAAGAACTGCTAGATGGGAAGAATGAGAGACCGAGCAGTTCAGCCCACCGTGCCCTAACTTGGCGACGGAGGACACCTACGGCGACGACGGAGAGACAGATGTCCGCGGCCGGCGTGAGGACGGCGTCGGAGAAGTTGCGGCAGCTAAGCGCTTCATCGCCGGTGTCGTCGCGAGCTAGCGGTGGCGCTAGGGTTTTGACGGAGGTGGACAGGTGGAAGAAGGATTTCTTTACCACATGGAACACATATTTATAAGCAGGTGTGCAGCACAACGCAATTACGCAGGTGCCCCTGTCTGTTCACATCCGTGGGGTACGTGGCAAGCATGCAACACATTTAGAATTGTCTCACGTTCCCACGCCCGCCAGGTATGTCGGATGTTCGTTCTGGCTTCTCCGGATATCGACAATAAAGATGATTCATTTAAATAGGACTTGATGTTTTGTATCTGTGTCTTCTGCTGACAAGGATGCAGAGAAGACATTCGACAGTTTCAATAGAATGCATATGATTTGGACAGATAGAATTTGAGATAGTAAGCATAGAGAGGTTAGGGTCCGATCACATTCACTTAGTTCAAAAGATTCAACAGTGAAGACATAGCTATAAGTGAATGCTGTAGAGGACAAAATACTAGTGTATAAATATATGCAATCAAACCATCATAACACGGAAAATCACGAAAGATAAATTGAAACTGAAGACAAACCAAATGCGAAGTCTTTGCAAAAATAACGCCATGAGTGAAACACTTCAACATGAGAAATTTGGTGGTGGCGTTACCCACCGTATAGGAAGTATTAGACCCAGACACGGCGCACAATTATCATGGTGCTCCAAAGTCAAATTCCATGTTAATGTATTCACACTCAGAGTGTAAGTCTTCATTGATTGAAGATATACATTACTTTGTGTGTTGCACATCTAAGTCATCAACATGCATAAGTGTTAGGATGTGTGCCTGATCACAAGACATTCAAGGATTCCAAGATATTTAGCTCACACCGTAACTTGCAAAACCTTTTCTCGTCCAAGGGCTTTGTGAAGATATCTGCCAGTTGCTCTTCAGTGTTGACGTACATGATATCTATATCTTTCTTCATAACATGATCTCTGAGAAAGTGATGACGTATTTCAATGTGCTTTGTCTTCGAATGCTGGACTGGATTGTTGGCAATCTTGATGGCACTTTTGTTTTCACAGAAGAGAGGGACTTGCTTCAGATCGATGCCATAGTCCTTGAGAGTTTGCTTCATCCACAGAAGCTGAGCACAACAAGATCCAGCAGCAATGTATTCAGATTCAGCAGTTGACAGTGACACACAGTTCTGCTTCTTTGAAGACCAACAAACAAGTGATCGACCAAGAAAATGACATGTGCCTGATGTAGACTTGCGATCCACCTTGTCACCAGCATAATCAGCATCCGAGAATCCAACCAGATCAAACCTTGAGCCCTTTGGATACCATAATCCGAGTGTTGGGGTGTAAGCCAAATATCGAAGAATTCGCTTCACAGCTAAGTGATGCGATTCCTTTGGTGCAGCTTGGAATCGAGCACACATGCAAACACTAAGCATAATATCTGGCCTAGATGCACATAGGTAAAGTAAAGAACCAATCATGGAGCGGTATACCTTTTGATCGAACTCTTTACCATTGTCTTCGGGACCAAGATGATGTTTGGCTGGCATTGGCGTCGTGTAACCTTTGCAATCTTGCATGCTGAACTTCTTCAGTCAATCTTTGAGATATTTTTCTTGAGATACGAAGATGCCATTTCTTTGTTGTTGAATTTGAAGACCAAGGAAGAACTTCAGCTCACCCATCATGGCCATTTGATATTGCTCTTGCATCATGTACCCAAACTCATCACTGTACTTCTGGTTGGTGCAGCCGAAGATTATGTCATCCACATATATTTGGCACACAAACATTTCACCATCATATGTCTTCGTGAAGAGTGTGGGATCGAGTGATCCAGGTTTGAAGCCTTTTCTCTTCAGGAAGTCTTGGATTGTATCATACAAGGCACGAGGAGCTTGTTTGAGGCCATACAGTGCTTTGTTCAGTTTGTACACCATATCAGGATGTTTTGGATCTTCAAAGCCAGGTGGTTGTGCAACATATACTTCTTCTTCAATCTTGCCATTTAGAAATGCACTCTTTACATCCATTTGATATAGCAAGATGTTGTGATGATTAGCATAGGCTAGCAGTATGCGAATAGCTTCAAGCCTAGCAACAGGAGCAAATGTTTTATCGGAGTCAATTCCTTCAACTTGAGTATATCCTTGAGCCACAAGACGAGCTTTGTTTATGACGACTTGACCATGCTCATCTTGCTTGTTTTGATATATCCACTTTGTTCCAATAATGTTATGCTTGCGAGGGTCAGGTCGCTTGACAAGTTCCCAAACATTATTCAGCTTGAACTGTTGAAGTTCTTCTTGCATGGCTTGAATCCATTCAGGTTCCATAAAAGCTTCAGCAACTTTCTTGGGTTCTGATATTAACACAAATGAAAAATGCCCACAGAAATTTGCTAGTTGTGTTGCTCTTGAGTGAGTGAGCGGACCAGGTGCATTGATGCTGTCAATAATCTTCTCTATTTGAACTTCATTTGCAACATGAGGATGAACAGGACGAAGATTCTGCTCTGGCTGATCATTGTCATCATTGGGAGAATTGTCTTCGGTCTGAGCATTGTCTTCAGGTTGATTTGGTGCAGAGATGATAAGTTCCTCTTCAGGCTGTGCTTCAGAGGGCATGATCTCACCATTTCCCATCAACTTGATAGATTCACAGGAAGGAGCTTCATCAAGTGTACTTGGCAGAATTTCTCTTTGTGAACCATTGGTTTCATCAAATCACACATCCACTGTTTCAACAATTTTGTAGTGGAAGAGGTTGAAGACTCTGTAAGAGTGCGAATCCTTTCCATAGCCAAGCATGAAGCCTTCGTGAGCTTTGGGTTCAAATTTTGACTTATGATGGGGATCCTTGATCCAACATCTAGCACCAAAGACTCTGAAGTAGTTGACATTTGGCTTCTTGCCAGTGAGGATCTCATAGGATGTTTTGCCCAGAAGCTTATGGATGTAGACACGGTTGATGATGTGACAAGCTGTATCAATGGCTTCAGGACAAAACTTTCTTGGTGTCTTGTACTCGTCAAGCATTGTTCGAGCCATCTCGATGAGGGTTCTGTTCTTGCGCTCTACAATGCCATTTTGCTGAGGTGTGTATGGAGCAGAAAATTCATGAGTGATTCCCATTGTATCCAGATAAAGATCAAGCTCGGTGTTCTTGAATTCAGTGCCATTATCACTTCTGATATGCTTGATCTTGACACCATAGTTGTTCATTGCTCGATTGGTGAATCGTCTGAAGACATCTTGTACTTCAGTCTTGTAGAGAATTATGTGCACCCATGTGTATCTTGAGTAATCATCAACAATGACGAAGCCGTAGAGACACGCCGTTGTTGTGAGGGTGGAGTAGTGAGTAGGTCCAAATAAGTCCATGTGAAGCATCTCGAAGGGTTGAGATGTTGTCATGATTGTCTTCGAGGGATGCTTGACCCTTGTCATCTTCCCAGCTTCACAGGCACCACACAGATGATCTTTCTTGAACTTGACACCTTCGATGCCTATGACATGCTTCTTTTTGACGAGAGTATGCAAGTTCCTCATGCCAGCGTGCCCCAGCCTTCGATGCCAGAGCCAACATTCTGAAGCTTTTGCAAGAAGACATACGACAAGTTTTGGACCTGCTGAGAAATCTACCATGTATAGATCACCTTTCCTATACCCTTCAAAGACTAGAGATTTGTCAGATTCCATTAGTACAAGGCAACGATATTTTCCAAATATCACAATCATGTTTAAATCACAAAGCATTGAGATAGACATTAAGTTGAATCCAAGCGATTCAACAAGCATCACTTTATCCATGTGTTGATCCCTTGAGATTGCAACTCTACCTAGACCCAATACTCTGCCTTTACCAGTGTCAGCAAATGTGATTTTACTCTTGTCGGATGGATGTAAGGTTGAGTCCATGAGAAGACTTTGATCACCAGTCATATGATTAGTGCATCCGCTGTCAATAATCCATTCTGAAGCTTTTGGTGTGCCCTACAGTGCAGTTAGAGGGATAGGCTTCACAATGTATGTTGTGAAGCATAAGCATTTGATGCACACTTGGATTATCACGGCATAGATGAAAGTTAGCACACAGTATGACAGGTAAGCGATTCATATGCGGAATGCATAGTAAGTCATTTTATCATGCGTCCCTTTGTGTTTTAAGTCCCCAGCAATAATATCGGACGCCTTTGATTGCTGGCTGGAGACCATATTCTGCAAAAGAGAGTTAGTTCTTCTTCACCACCCACATCTTCAGGGGTGGCTTAGAAGCAATGAGTCTAAGTGCAGCATCTAAGAATTTCGGCTTTGAAGCCCTTGCAAATAGCCTTGCAGGAGATGAATGATACTCATGTCAATAAGTAGAGAAGTTCTTAGTTCTATGAACATATCGATTTGAAGACACACGCTCATATTCATGAGTCTGAGTATGATTTCCCTACAAAACATTGGCGTTAGGGTGACTCAAGTGAGTCTTGTGTTCGCAAGTAGCCATTGGACCATATGATGCCTTTGGTCTGGGGTTTGTCTTCTTCACTGGTGGTGTCATGATGACATTCACTGGAAGATTCTCAAGGCAGCTTTTGGGTACCCAGATCTTCTTCATAGGAGGTCCATTCCTGCAGTTAGTACCAATAAACCTGGCAAACACTTCATCATTCTGATTCTTGAATAGTTTATAGTTTGCATCAAAGGATTCATCAATAATAACAGCATTAGCACAGGTAAAGCCAGATAAAGTAGATGGATCCACTGAAGGTTCCTTTGCAGCAACCCATATGGTTTTGGGATACTGCTCAGGCTTCCAGTAGGAACCATCAACATTCATTTTCCTCTCGAACCCAACACCCTCTTTCCTAGGGTTTTGGTTCAGAATCTGCTTTTTGAGGACATCGCAGGGTGTTTGATGTCCCTTAAAACTTTTGTACATCCTTGTTTCAAGCAATGTCTTCAACCTAGCATTTTCATCAGCAATAACAGTGGTATCCTCCGCAGAGGGGTTAGTTACCACGTCGGTAATTGAAGACAGAGCAACAGTAGCAGTAGTGGAAGATTCAGCAATAGAGGCAGCGTTATCACGCTCAATGCATTTTAAACATGGTGGTTCGAATTCATCCTGAGTAACGCTGATGTGTTGAGCAAGGAATGAATCTCGCTCCTTCTGAAGATCTTCATAATCCACTCTTATCTTTTCAAGGTCTAGCTTTCTTTGAAGACATTCAGAAGAAAGCTTCTCATGATCAGACAAGAGAGCATTATGTTGATCTTGAAGGGCGTCAAACTTAGCATGAAGTCTCTGAAGACTATCAGCCAAAGCTTTTGACTGATCCATTTCTTCACCCAACATATCATCAGTCTTACTAAGCATGTCTTGAACCTTTTCCAAGATTCTTTGTTGTTTAGTGGCAAGGGAAGCAAGTTTGACATAGCTGGGGCCAAACTCATCACCTGATTCATCATCACTAGTTTCAGAAAGATAGCATTCAGTTACCTTAGCACCCCCTGCCATGAGGCATGGTGAAGATGAAGACGGTTCAGGTGGAAAGGTCATCTCTTTAAGGGACTCCTTGTAGTCATCAAGCCAAGGATCATGACGATTAAGATGACTATCATAGACCTCAGCAAGTCGGTCCCAGATTAGCTTCGCATGATTGAGGTGCATGACGTTCCTGAACTGATTTCGGGACAGGCAGGAGCAGATGACATCCTTTGCAGTGAGGTTCAGTAAAGTGTACCTGCGAATATCATCACCCTCCGCCATCTTGCATAGATCGGTGAGACCAATCTCGGTGACGGTCCACAATTTGCTGTCCATAGCCATGAGTCGCTTCTTCATCATGGCTTTCCACCGGGGATACTCATGACCGTCAAAGGTGGGGCAAGATACATTCCTCAATCCTGCAGTCAACATAGCTAAACTCCAGGTGGTTAAACCGAATCACACAGAACAAGGGAGTACCTTGCTCTGATACCAATTGAAAGTGCTAGTTATCGACTAGAGGGGGGGTGAATAGGCGATTTGTTATGAACGTCTTCAAAACATGGAAGTTTCGAAGACAAACAACAGAAATAACCTAATTGATATGCAGCGGAAGATAGACTACAACAAGCAGACCATAGTCAAGTATGCAATAGCGTTAACATACGAAGACTAAAGGCGGCAAGGTAGTAGGATCAGGGTGGAAGATAGTACAAAGCCAATCAACAATAGTAGTCAAGCAATGAAGTCAATCGGATAAAACAATAAGCAATGACTTCACGAAGACAAACTCAAAGTAAAGGAGGGAAGAGATAGAACCAGTTGCTTGTTGAGGACACAGGATTTGTTGGACCAGTTCCAGTTGCTATGACAACTGTACGTCTGGTTAGGGAGGCTGAGATTTAACTCAGAAGACCGTGTCTTCACCTTATTCCCCTTGAGCTAAGGTCACTTAGTCCTCGCCCAATCACTCTGGTAAGTCTTCAAGGGAGACTTCCAAACCTTCACAGACTCCGTTCACCCGGCAATCCACAATGACTCTTGGATGCTTAGAACGAGACGCCTAACCGGCTGGAGGATACACAGTCCTCAAGTGTAATAAGTCTTCGGGTCACACAGACAGAAAGACTTCAATGATGCCTAACACTCTTTGGCTCTGGGTGTTTGGGCTTTGTCCTCGCAAGGATTTCTCTCTCTCAAATGCTTCGAGGTGGGTTGCTCTCAAACGACAAAAGCCGTATACTAACTCTGAGCAGCCACCAATTTATGGTGTACGGGGTGGGCTATTTATAGCCACCAGGCAACCCGACCTTATTTGTCCAAAATGACCCTGGGTCACTAAGGAACTGACACGTGTTCCAACGGTCAGATTTCAAACACACACGGCAACTTTACTTGGGCTACAAGCAAAGCTGACTCATCCAACTCTGGATAAGATTTGCTCTCATTGTCTTCGCTCGAAGACATAGGATTTGGGTTGAGCATCACATCAGTCACTCTGACTTAGTTCACTTGGACCCCACTTAACAGTACGGTGGTTCCTATGACTCAACAAAGAAGAAAGGAAACGACGAAACCACACAGTCTTCGCGCTCCATTGTCTTCATGTAATGTCTTCTCATGTCATAGTCTTCAATATGAATATCTTCTCATACCACCATTGTCTTCAATGTCTTCATACATTTTTAGGGGTCATCTCCGGTAGGTAATCCAAATCAATGAGGGACACTACCTATATTATCCTGCAATTCTCACAAACGCATTAGTCCCTCAACCAACTTTGTCATCAATACTCCAAAACCAACAAGGGGTGGCACTAGATGCACTTACAGTAGTTCTTCTTCAACCTCTGGTCTTCTTGCCCCAGCCACCCAAAGCAGCGTCGGCCATACTACTTCCACCGCTGGCCAGGCCATCCCTCCACTCACCCACTCCCCCTGTTATTCTGCGGCGACGGCAGCGCAGCCGAACGAGTGAACCCTCGTACTCCTCTCCACGTGGGCATCCACTGCCGCGTCTTCCCCGGCTCCGCGTCGTCCCCTTCTTAGGCCTCGCCGTCTTCCACCGCCCTGGTGCTCTCGGCGCGGCGTGGTCAATGTGGTCAACGACCGACTTCCATCGGAAGAGTACTGTACGTGGAGAGGCTGACAGCTGGGTCCATGGCAGTCGCAAGGAAGTGCATCCTTATTACGCGCAAAATAATTATTCCTCCACCTGACAGCAGGGACCCACCGGACGGGCCACCATTATTTCGCAGAAAAAACGTTTCCCCCCTGACTGCTGTGACCCACCGGACGGGACACCGTATTTCGCGAAAAAATGTTTGCCCCTGACTGCTGGGACCCACCGGATGGACCACTGTATTTCGAGAAAAAAACGTTCCCCCGCTATCAGCTCGGACCCACCGGAAGTGCCTCCTTATTACGCACAGAAAAATGAATACTCCCCCTGCTAGCTGGGACCCACCATGGTGGGAGGCTGACTTGTGGTCCTACTAAGTTGACGGGGACAGAGGGCTTTTTCAACTTAGTCAATATGAACGGTTCTAGCTCCAGTGACCGTACGATGTCCATCCAACGGCCGTCGTGCTTCTTCAATCTCTGCTCTTCCTGCTCCAGCCGCTCAAACAAGCGCCGGCGGGACTTCCTGCTCCCTCCTCCCCGCGGCCGGCTGTGCTGCCACGTAGGCCACACCGCCCCATCGTACTCCCATCGCTGGCCTAGCCATCCCTCTACTCACCCACACGGGCATACCTGCTGTTATTCTCCGGCGAGGGCAGACGAACCAGTAAACCCTCTTACAGTTGTACTCCCCTCCGCGTGGGAAACAACTGCCGAGTCTTCCCTGCCTCCGTGTTGTTCCCTTCCTAGGCCTCGCCGTCGTCCACCGCCCTAGTGGTCTCGGTGCGGCGTGGTCAATGTGGCCAATTAACGGCTTCCATCGGACGTGGACTGTACGTGGAGAGGCTGACAGCTGGGTCCACGGCCGCAGCAAGGAAGTGCCTCCTCATTACGCGCAAAATAATTATTCCTCCACCTGACATCTGAGACCCATCGGAAGGGCCTCTGTATTTCGCGAAAAAAATGTGCCCCCAGCTGACATGTTGGACCCACCAGCTATCTTCGCACGCAAGGAAGTGCCTCCTTATTACGCACAAAAAAATGAATACTCCCCCTGCCAGCTGGAACCCAGCATAGTGGGAGGCTGACTTGTGGTCCTACCAAGTTGACGGGGACGGAGGGCTTTGTCAACTTAGTCAATATGAACGATTCTAGCTCCTATTACCATACGATGTTCGTCTGACGGCCGTAGTGCTTCTTCAACCTCTGGTCTTCTTGCTCCAGCCGCCCAAACTAGCGTCGGTCGTGCCGCGTGCTCCTGCCTCTCGTGGCCGGCTGTGATGCCGTGGAGGCCTCACCGCCCCTACTACTCCCACCACTCTCCAGGCCATCCCTCTACTCACCCACACCCCTGTTATTCTGCGGCGACAGCAGCCTCACACCGTAGCCGAACCAGTGAATCCTCGTACTCCTCTTCGCATGGGCATCCACTGCTGCGTCTTCCCCAGCTCCGAGTCGTCCCCTTCCTAGGCCTCGCCGTCGTCCACCACCGTGGTGCTCTCGGCGCGGCGTGGTCAACGTGGTCAAGGAACGACTTCCATCGGACGTGGACTGTACATGGAGAGGCTGACAGCTGGGTCCACGGCCGCTGCAAGGAAGTGCCTCCTTATTACGCGCAAAATAATGATTCCTCCACCTGACAGCAAGGACCCACCGAACGGGCCACCGTATTTCGTGAAAAAAACGATTCGCCCCCCTAACTGCTGGGACCCACCAGCTACATCTTCGCACGCAAGGAAGTGCGTTCGGGCAAAAAAAAAGATACGCCCCTGTCGGGGGTTGGATACGACATATGCCAAAGGATGGCTTATCATGGTGGGAGCGAGTAGAACGTCGCCGGTGCCTGGAAGCGGGATGAGGCGAAGACATGCACGCCGGCGGAACTTACCCAGCTTCAGGGCTCTCCTAGGAGATAACACCCCTACTGCTGCTCTGCGGGGTCTCCGCATGATCACTAAAGCAAAGTGACTACAATGGTGCTCTTGGAGCTGTTTCAGGAGGTAGGAGAGGGCAAGGCTAGCTCTCTCCTCCCTGGGCTATCTGGTCTATCTCTCTCTCTAGGTCTCAACCCTTTGCATGGGTGCCCCAGGGGGTTTATATAGGCCTACCCCCCGGGGGTACAATAGTAATCCGGCTGGGCGCGGGTCCCAGCCGTCTGTCTCTCAGGCCGCCGTCCTTCCCGCCGGCTTCTGGGGCCCGCCGACTGGCGGGTCCCGCGGACAGGCTTGATACTGTAGCGGCACTCCTGATGATGCAGGCTCGGTCATTGGGTCGTGGCAACAGTGTCGCCATCTATCGGGCGATCACTGTCGCCATTCCCCATCTTATCTGATTAATGGCTCGTGGGGCCCCGGGAGGAGTCGGCCGACTCCAGGGAGGCCGACTCCCACATGTCCGTCTTCGGTTTGCCCAGGCCGCCTTCGGCCCACCCACTGACAGGCGGCCCCATCGCCTTCGGGTCGTACAGGCCGACGTCGTGGGCACAGTGTATTGCGTACTGTGGCTGAGATCAGGGCAGGCATGGCAACAGTGCCGCATCTCGCCGGAGATCTTCCAGCGATACGGCTTACTGTAGCCATGCCGGCCCTTCGTAAGCAGGGGGAGGAAACGGCCATGCCGTGACCGTACCCCGCGTCGTACTTCGGGATAAGGGAGGAGTCTTGGGCCGACTCTCCATAGTCGGCCTCTCTGGAAGTCGCCAGCTTGGAGTCGGCTTATCTGGGAGTCGCCGTCTGGGACTCGGCATATTTTGGAGTCGCTCCTGGGACTCGGCCTAAGGGGCGCGGCCTGCCCTGATGTCTTGAAATGTCCTGGGGCTTGGGTTAGCCTACCCATGGCCCTTTACTCCGACAGTAGTCCCCGAAGCTGGTGAAGCCCTGCGGTCGCTGCATTGTGGGGCTTCAAGAGCTTCAATCTTTAAAAGTGCAGACTCTGGGACTCGGCTGACGTCTTCCCTTGGGCCGACTGTCGAAAGTCGGAGCTTCAGTGAAGAGCCTCAGTTCGAAAGTCATGGCGGGAAGCCAGGCGGCGTGCCTGATACGCTTCCCCGCAGCCATCAGGGCGGTCCTATCGCGTGGCACCACATGGGGAGAACAGTCTGCCTGCCCACGCGCGTGACGGGACGGGCCGTCAGGCGGGGCCCGCCACTACCGCGCCTCGGCATACGAACGGATCCGTTGCGGCCGAGGACGGTTGGTTTTCCCACGTCGTTACTGCGCGCAGTAACTTCGTGGGTAAATCGTGGCGCGGCGTGGGGCATCGTGCGCAGTTAATCCCACGCCCGCCCCCTCGGCTTCTCAGCCCGGAGGGCTATAAGTAGGCGGGGGTCAACTTGCCGCCTTACAAGGCCGCTCCCCTGACTGGGCGGCTCCCCAGCTGGTCCCCCCGAGTCAAGACACTGACTCCCGCCGAGCCGCCGCCGTAGCGCGACTCCGAGTTTTGACGCAGTCGGAGGGACTCGTCGGGGCCGACTTGCTGGCCGCCTTCGTGGCGCGCCGAGTTCTCCCGCTCCAAGGCCGGCCTCACCTGATCTGTCAGATAAGCGGCCTCCGAGACCCAAGTAGGATGAGCACCAAGGAGATGCCCCGCAAGGAGGTGGCAAATATGGTGTATTACATCGCGCAATGCGAGTACGAGGAGGACTGGCAGTTCGGCAAGGAGCCGTACTCGCGCGACAACCCTCCACCGGTGGTAAGTCGCGTCTCCCCATTGTTTTGTCTTTTTTCGTAGCCGACTCCGGCTTCTGACTCTTGTTGTCTTCTTCTGAACTAGAATCCTCTTATGTAGCCTGCCGCCGGCGCCACAAGACAGCCCCGCGAGTATGTTCCCGACCGCGTGGAGAGCGACATCGACGACCCCGACTTGGGGGCGGGGCGATGGAAGCCGATGCCGAAGGCGGGGGAGGAGGAGCAGAAGGCGACTTCAGGCCCTCGGCCACCTTCGCCGACTGGCCTGATGACGACGCCGAAGGCGAAGTCGCTCTACGCCACCGGCTGAGGATCGGCCCGTCGGGCGCCGGCTCCTCCGCCTGCCAAGGCGGCGTGAAGAGGCGTCACGTCGGGCCGAGTGCGCCCGGCGGCAAATTGAAGAAGTTCAAGGGGGCGGCCGCCGCGACCAGACGAGAGGAGGCGGCCGCGAAGGCCAACCGCTTCCAAAGGAAGTGAGAAGGCCGCCGCTAGTATCCGCGTAAGTCTTCACGCTCTTTTATTTTCTTTGTTGAATCTTGTCCGAGTCTTTGTTTATATACTCCCTCCATTCTTCTTCAGGGCCCCTCTTTCCCTTGAGAGAATCGCCGTCCCCTCCGTCACGGGGTCGGCAGAGACGTCCGCCAATACTCGGCAGCCCGATCCTGCCGCCGACCTCCGGGAGGTGACGGAGCGGAATGCATGGGAGAAGCGCAAGGAGGAGGAGGCCGACCGTTTGGAGAAGGCGGAGGCCGACAGGGCGGCCGCCTCCGCCCAAAAAAAGCTGGATGATGCCGAAGCCGCCCTTGCGGCAAGACGACGCGCCGAGGAGGCCGCGCGTCGCCGATCGGCGATGCTCGTCCCCCTACTATCGTCTGCACCGCCGCCTCCGGAGTTCACGGGGCAGACCAGGGGAGCCGGCACCGAGAACCCTGTCGCGGAGAAGGAGAGCAGCGAGGCCTCCATGTCGGACGCTCTCTTGCCGCCGCCGCCTCCACCACCCTCTGGGAGACCGCACGGCAAACAGCCGGTGGATCCGTCGGAGTCGCCGGCCATGGACGAGGCCGAAGCACGGCTGCTTCTCCAAGTCGCCTCGCCGGTGCGTCGCCGTCTTGAGAGGGCGACCTCGGCGCCGCGACCTCGGGAGATTGGCGCTGCCAGCTCGGCAACTCTAGACGCCGAGGCCACAAGCGCCGCGCCCACCGGGTGGGTGCGCGGAGGCGGCACTGGGCCGCTAAATCAATTGCTCTTGGAAGTCCAGGCGAAGTTGCGGGCCGAAGGCGACGCCCTTCAAGCCTGCACCAGAGCACACCTGGCCGCGCGAACGGTCGTCCGAGTAAGTTTCTTCTCCTTCTTGATTCTTGTTTTTCTCTGTGAGGGCGCGCCAGCACACCCACTGGGTGTAGTCCCCGAGTTCCAGGCCGGCTGCTGAGCAGGTGGTTCGGAACTCCCTCTGGCGAGTTCCATACACTAACTTTTTCTTCAATGACTTATTTTGCAGGAGTATCACAACCTCCGTGCCACTGCCTTCAACCGCAATGTTGAGGAGTTGAGCAAGCGGGCTGCCGACTTGTCGGAAAGCTGCAGTGAGTTCTTCTTTTTCGCGGGGGCGCGCTGGCGCACCCGCGGGCTGTAGTCCCCGAGATTCGGGCCGACTGCTGAGCAGTCGTGTCAGATCTCCCCGGCGATCTTCTTTGCTGACGACCCATTGTCTCCTTTTTCGCTCTTCAGGAGCCAACACCGCTCTTCAGGAGCAGCTGGGCGAGGCCAATACCGCCCGTCATGCCAAGGAGGAGGAGTGTGACAATCTTGCCACGGAGCGTGACCTGCTGGCGGCGCAGCTGGCCGAGCAGAAAGAGCTGCTCAAGAAGGCGCAGGATGAGGCCGAGAAGAGGGAGACCGCCCTCCTAGCCGAGTTCGAGAGCGAGCGCTCCTCCTGGACCGACAGGGAGGCGATGCTGACCTCCGGCTTCCATGAGATCGATGATATCATTGATGGTAAGTTTCTTTCGCTTCTTCGGGCTTCCGACTATGTGTTAGGCTGACTTCTAATTTTTCGACTTTCTTCTTTTTTGTCTTGGCAGACTTCTTTCCTGGTCACTCGCAGGCAGTCCCTCTGGCCATCGAGGCTGCTCATGAAGCGCGAAGGGCGAACGGCGAGGAGATCGCCGCTAATGCCCCCCGAACCGTCGATGAGCAGCTTCTGAGCATTAAAGCCCGTCTTCGTCCGGCTTGCCGGTTGGTGCGCCGGCTTCAGCATGCCGGCGCCCAGGCGGTTGCCGCCCTATGGCCAGGCATGCCGGCTCTGCGCACCGCCGGCCAAACTGCTGACTGGCTAGAGGTCACTGCCGGCCGTCTTGAGGCCTGGAATGGCTCCCCCGCACGGGCCGGAGCGCGCCGGGCCTTGGAGTTCGTCCAGGCGTGGTACCCAGGGCTGGACCTGGACCGTCTGGACGCGTTCCGGTCAGAAGCCCAGGCCGAGCTGGAGGCCGTGGAGGGCGCCCTTATCGAGCGTGCGGCGGCCATCGCCGAGTACACGGACACCACTGTTTTCGTCCACGAGCGGGCTGAAGGCGGTGAGGAAGTGCCGCCAGAGTGGTTCGGGATGAACCCGGAGTATGGCGAGGACTCGGCGGAGGTGATCGACTCCAGCACCGAGGAGGAGGACAAGGTGGAGGCCGAAGGTGAGGCGGATGTGCCAGAAGACGGAGCAGGCGGCCAGCCTCAGCTCGACCGCGCCTCCAGCAACGAGCCGCGTCGGGAAAAAATGACTGCCGCCGGAGGCGGTCAAACCGAGATCGCCCAGCAGACTGCCCCGGCGCCTAACGCCGCCGTCACCTCCTATCCTCCGACCCCAGATGCCGTCTCCTAGGCTGCCTTTTCTGCCTCTGCTTGTCTGTCTTAAGTAATCTTTTGAGAACTTTGTTAGATTCGAACAATTCCACCCACTGGGTGTATCTTGAACTTCTATTCGAAGATTCGGCCAAGGGCCAATGTAAATATCAATCTGCTTTCCGTCTTTCCTTGCTTATTGCTCTTTAGGCTTTTTCCCTTTGCCGCCTTCCTTTAGTCGCTGCCTTGTCAGTCAAGCAGCCGCTCTGCGGACTGTCTCTTTAGCAAGGGCCTATGTAAATATCAATCTGCTTTCCGTCTTTCCTTGCTTATTGCTCTTTAGTGCTTGGCTACTTCGGGAAGGCCAGGACTTGGCCGTTTAGAGTTTCTTTAGCAAGTCGGATAGAAAGCGATATGCCGACTACCCAAGAGTCGGCCATCCTTAATAGAGGCTAATAAAGACGGCGAGCCGGCTACTCATGAGTCGGCCTTCCGCTTCAGAAATGTTGGAGGTCGTCTTATGCTATGTTCGTACTTTAGGTCCTTAGCCATTTTTTGTGTGGATGCCCGTTCTTCCTCACTCCTGCCTGCCTCACAGTCGCTCTGCAAGCTGCGGCTTTGCCAGGAGGCGGATTGGGCACCGCACACTACTTGTCTGACTGCGGGAAGCTTCTCATAGCGCAAGGCGGCGAGTCCCCGGGCCGACTAGTCAGGCCCGGTGCCAAGCGGCTTGTAATGAAAGTAATGTACTCGGAGGCATAATTCTTATCGTACAGATAACAAAAAAGGGCAGTCCCCGAGCTCGTCTCGGGGGGGCCCAAAGTCTTAGTACTTTAATACAAAGGGGTAGTGTGATACATACTGCATCAATTGTAAAATCTTCGAAGAAGATTTGCATTCCACGGGCGCTCTATCTCTTTGCCGGAATCGTCCCTCTTGCGCGCTCGGGGCTTCTGGGCGTCGATCAAATAGTAGGCGTCATTCCCTAGCACCTTGCTGATGATGAAGGGGCCTTCCCAAGGTGCCGACAGCTTGTGCTGGCCGGCTATTCGCTGGATCAGCCGGAGCACAAGGTCGCCTTCTTGAAAAGATCTTAGCCTGACCTTCCTGTTGTAGTATCGACGCAGACTCTGCTGGTAGATGCTGGACCGACTGAGTGCCAATAGCCGGCCCTCTTCTAGCAGATCGACACCGTCTTGACGTGCTTCTTCTGCTTCTTCCTTGGTGTACATGGTGACTCGCGGGGAGTCAAACTCTATGTCCGTTGGGATGACAGCTTCGATGCCATAGACGAGGAAGAATGGTGTGAAGCCGGTTGACTTGTTTGGAGTCGTGCGCAGACTCCAGAGGACGGCTGGCAGCTCCTCAAGCCAACAGCCGGCAGATTGCTCCAGCGGTACGACGAGTCGAGGCTTGATGCCGGATAAGATGAGGCCGTTTGCTTGCTCCACCTGGCCGTTTGACTGTGGATGGGCAACGGACGCTAAGTCCAGTCGGATGCCCTATGTCGCGCAGAAACGGGCCAAGGCGCCTTTGGCAAAATTCGTGCCATTGTCGGTGATGATGCTGTGTGGGATGCTGTACCGAGTTGTGATGTCAGCGATGAAGGTCACTGCAGTCGGACCATTCAATTTCTTGATGGGTTTCACCTCCACCCACTTGGTGAACTTGTCCACTGCGACAAGTAGGTGAGTCAAGCCACCTCGTGCCGTCTTGAATGGTCCCACCATGTCCAGGCCCCAGACTGGAAAGGGCCAGGCGATGGGGATAGTCTTGAGTGCGGAAGCCGGCTGAAGTGGCTTGGAACGAAAAATCTGGCATCCCTTGCACTTTTGGACTAACCCTTTGGCCTCTTGCAGAGCGGTTGGCCAGAAAAAACCATGCAGGAAGGCTTTGGCGACGAGTGCCCTTGAGGCCACGTGGTGACCGCACTCGCCTTCGTGGATGTCTTTGAGGATTGCCTGACCTTGTTCTGCTTCGACGCAGCGTTGGAAGATGTCGGTAACGCTGCGCCTGACCAGCTCTCTGTTGACTATGGTGTATGCTGCTGCTCGGCGTTGCACTTGCCGAGCCAAGATTTCATCAGTTGGTAGCTCTCTGTTTACTAAGAATTTGAGGATGGGCTGGGCCCATGAAGGTGCTGCTATTTCTTCAACTGCCACTAGTGCGATTTGGATAAGGGTGGCCTGGCTGGGAGGCGGCGGGTTGGAGTCCGCAGCCGCTTGCTGATTTGACAAAGTCTTGGGGCCGACTGGAGCAGTCCCCGGGCCGAGCTCTGGAGTCTTCGATCTTGCTACTGCAGTCCCCAGGCCGGGTTCTGAAGTCCCCGGGCCGGCTTCGACTGTATGTTTCTTGGATTCAGATCCGTCCTCCTCAGGTGGAGCCGGCACATAGATTGAATCTAATTCGGATGACGGCTTGATAGAAGGCTTGAGGAGGCGCCGGAGGGCGATACCAGATGGTATTGCCTGGCGGGTGGAGCCGATCTATGCCAAGGCGTCTGCTTGGTCGTTGTCGTTCCTTGGCACGTGGAGGAATTGCACCCCTCGAAGTATCCGCTGAGTTGCTGGACGAGGAAATGGTAGCTCGCCATATTTGCGTCCTTGGCATCCCAATCGCCAGATGATTGCTGGACCACCAAGTCAGAGTCACCATAACACAGGATCCGGCGAATGCCGAGTTCTTTGGCAAGCCGGAGCCCGTGGATGAGCGCCTCATACTCGGCCACATTGTTGGAGGCGGCGAAGTGGATCTGCAGCGCATATCTGAGTTTGTCTCCCTTGGGGGAGGTGAGACGACGCCAGCTCCCAAGCCGGTGCGCATCTTGGAGCCGTCGAAGTGCATCCGCCAATGGGTGGAGTCGGGCGCTGGTGGCAGATATTGGGTCTCAGCCCAGTCGATGAGGAAGTCGGCCAGTGCTTGTGACTTGATGGCAGTGCGGGGCTCGTAGTAGATCGTGTAGGGAGCCAGGTTGATGGCCCATTTGGCCACCCGGCCAGAAGCATCTCGTCTTCCGATGATCTCGACCAGTGGAGCTGTGCAGACCATGGTGATTGGATGCTCCTGGAAGTAAGGCTTCAATTTCTTGGTGGCAAAATGCACGCCGTAGCACATCTTCTGGTAATGGGGGTAGTTCTGCTTGGAGGTCGACAACACCTCGCTCAAGTAATATACCGGTCTCTGGATGGGTAGCGCCTTGCCTTCCTCCTTGTGCTCGACTACAATGACCGTGCTGACTACTCGGCTGGTGGCGCGGCAATGTATAGGAGCATGGGCTCTTTGGGAGTCGGAGCTGCCAGCACAGGGGGAGTAGTCAACATCTTCTTTAGTTGGAGAAAAGCCTCGTCCGCCTTGGGAGTCCACTCAAAGAAGGTCCTCTTCTTGACGAGCTGATACAAGGGGAGAGCCTTCTCGCCCAGTCGACTGATGAATCGGCTGATGGATGCCAAACAGCCGGTGAACTTCTGCACATCTAACAGTCGTCTGGGTGCCTCCATCCTTTCGATGGCCTTGATCTTTACAGGATTGCACTCTATGCCGCGTTCGGAGACCAGGAAACCGAGGAGCTGGCCGGCTGGTACTCCGAAAACGCACTTCTCCGGGTTGAGCTTGATCTGGAATCAGCGCAGATTCTCGAATGTCTCCTTGAGGTCCTCCAGCAAGGTTCCACGCTTCTCTGTCTTCACCACCACGTCATCCACATAGATGTGGGCATTTCTGCCGAGTTGCTTCAGGAGGCACTTTTGCATGCAACGCTGAAAGGTGGCGCCGGCGTTTCTTAAGCCGAACGTCATAGTCAGGTAGTAGAAGGTTCCAAACGGCGTGATGAAGGCGGTCTTCAGTCTGTCAGCCGGGTTCAGCTTGATCTGATGATATCCTGAATATGCGTCTAGGAAACTCAACAGCTCGCATCCGGCTATGGAGCCAATCACCTGATCAATTCTTGGCAGAGCAAATGGGTCCTTGGGGCAGGCTTTGTTGAGGCCCGTGTAATCAATGCACATCCGCCACTGCTTGTTCTTCTTCAGCACCAGTACTGGGTTTGCCAGCCACTCTGGAAAAAATACTTCCATGATGAAGCCGGTTGCAAGGAGCCGGGCTATTTCTTCTCCAACAACTCTTCTTTTTTCTTCTGACAGGCGGCGCAAGGGCTGCCTGACGGTCTTCATATCAGATCGGACGTGTAATTTGTGGTCGGTGAATTCCGTCGGGACACTAGGCATGTCCTTGGGGGACCATGCGAAGATGTCGCGATTCTCACGGAGGAAATCGACGAGCTCGCCTTCCTATTTGCCGTCAAGGCCTGTGCCCATGACAGCGTACCTCTCTGGGTGCTCCGGGTCCAACGGTATCTTCTTTGTTTCTCTGGGCGGCTTGAATGATCTTTCTGCTTCCGACTCCTTGGGGTCGGGCGATAACTCGGGCTGCTTGCCGGCCATCGCCAAGACCCGATCAAGGAGCCGTTTCTCATCTGCGATCACCAAGGTCTCGGCCAGCCGACTGCTTTCGGCCGTGCAAGCGGACGACTTCCTGTAGTCGCCGGACACGGTTAGGATTCCCTTGGAACTCGGCATCTTCATCTTGAGGTAGGCGTAGTGGGGGACCGCCATGAACTTGGATAAGGCGGGTCGGCCAAGCAGTGCATGATATGGGCTCTCAAGGTCCACCACCTCAAACCAAACTGGCTCTCGTCGGAAATGATCCTTGTCTCCGAAGAGGACATCTATCAGGATCTTGCCGATTGGCGAGCAGGAAAGGCCAGGAACGATTTCGTGGAACACGGTCCGGCTGCTCTGAAGCTGTCTTCGCTTGATTCCCAATTTCTCCATTGTATCCTTGTATAGGATGTTGATACTGCTGCCTCCGTCTATCAATACTCGCGAGAAGCGAGCGGCCCGCCTATCTGTGGCGAGTGTGGCGCCTAAGACCAAGGCGTAGGAGCCTGGACTCGGCATAACTTCTGGGTGATCAGCTCTGCTCCAACTGATAGGCTTCTCGGACCAATGCATGAACTCTGAAGTACTTGATGCAACTGCATTCACTTCTTGCTGTTGTTGGCGCCTGCTGCGCCGGTCATCCGCTACACCGGTGAACACCACATAGGCTCTGTGCTCATCTGGGAACTCGTCTTGTATCGCGCCGACTGGCCTGACGGCCGGCTGCTGGAGCGGTGGTGGAGGAGACGGCCCAGCAGGAGCGGGAGGGAGCAGGCCGTCCCCCTTGGCGATTCTGGTCAGCCAGTGGCATTTCCTGGTGGTGTGGTTTGACGGCTTCGCGCCGCTGTGAAACTTGCAGGGACCATCTAGAGTCTGCTCATAGGAGAAAGCCGGCAGCCAATTGGACTTGCCGCCCTTCTGCCGCTTCTCCGGAGGCGGTCCCTCCAGCTACTGGTCCTCTGCCGTTGCCACTTGCCGACTGCTGGAAGTCGGCTGCGGGGCTTTGTGCTTCTGGTCATTCTGCTATTGCCGCCGTCTGGTGTCTCCAGCCGGAGTTCTTGGAGCCTGAGGGGCGACTTTGCTAGTTGTGCTGACCCGAATCTCCGCCTTCATGGAGGAGTCGGCCGTGGCGTACTTGCCCGCTGTGATCAGTAGCTCATCAAGGGTCTCCGGCTCGTCGCAGAGGAGCTTGTGCTTGAGGAGGGTGCCTTCTCTGCACCAGGCAGTAAAGTACTCGCTGGCCTGCACCTCGTGCATGCCCTCGCAGGAGTTCCAGAGTTCGCCCCATCGCGTGAGGTAGTCGCGAGTAGAATCGTCAGGGCCTTGCACGCACAAGGAGAGCTGCCATGGCTTGGGAGGTCGCTTGTACGTGCTCGTGAAGTTGCGGATGAAAGCCTCGGTGAAGTCGACCCAGCTATTGATGCTGCGAGGCTTCAGACTGTTTAACCACATCTGGGCCGAGCCCTGGAGCATGAGCGGGACGTATCTTACGGCAACACGCTTGTTTCCCTTCGCTATGTTGACGGCTGTGGAGTAGTCGATCAGCCAATCTTCCGGCTTCACGGATCAGCCAATCTTCCGGCTTCACAGTGCCGGTATATTTGGGCGTGTCTCGGGGGAGCGTGAACCCTTTGGGAAAGGGCTCGTCCCGGATGCGGGGTCCAAAGCAGGGGGGACCCAACTCGTCTTCTTCTTCCAGCGCCAGGGATCGGTGGAGTCGGTCGATCCGGTGGCGGGCGTCGTTCTCTTCGACTCCCTCTCGGCGGCCAGGGCGGTCGCCGAGAGTCGGATGTTCCACGGGCGGCGGGGAGACTTGTCTTTCTCTGCGAGGAGGGGGAGGCAAGTAGTCATCCCGCCGTTCCACCGCTATAGGGTGGCCGTCTTGGTCGCGCTAGATGGTGATGTGAGTCCGACTGCGGCTGGCAGCTGGCTCCTTGTCCTTCTTCCCACGGGCCCCACCAGTCGGCGTTCGAGATGTCGCACCTTGGTCTTGGCGAGGCGGTGGGTCGTCGTTTTGGCGCTGCGGCGCCTCGGTGCGGCAGCCGGCATCATTCTGCATGGCAGCCGCGTCGAGGAGCTGCTGAACTCACTCCGTCATTATGCGGCGCTCTTTACCTTCGAAGTTGCGAGCTCGTCTGCTGCCGCCTGGGTGGCACGGATATTCTCTGCGGGCGTGGCATACACAGGGCGATCAGCCCCGAAGAGATTGGCGATTGCCGCGCCGCACTGTCGGACCACGCCTAGGCGGCTAGGCCCGATTGGAGCCGGCGAGCCGCCTACGGCGCGATCCATCTCTCGTTGGTAAGCTTCTGACAAACGCCTCATGGTTGCCAGCTTCTTCGCGCCCTTGATGAGCTGAAGGCGGAGCGCCTCCAGCGTCCCGGCGTCGGCGTCTTCCGGAATCGGTGATGCAAGGTCTCACAGGGCCACGTCAAACGGGTCATGCGCTCCTTCGCCGGAGTGCTCGCCGTGCTCGAGGATGAGGACCTCAGTGACGGTGCTTCCGCCGCTCCCCGCATACGAGAGCGGCTCGTCGTAGACCACCACATTGGTGGGGAACGCGTCGAGCGACGCGGTGTCAGAGTCGACCAGCATCAGGTCGGTGGATCCTATGGACTCCAGGTCCGTGGCAGGCTCGACGGCGACGTGGAGTTGGTCGAGGAGGCCCGCGAGGAGGCTCTCGGGGCCGCTCGTGCCTGCGTCGGGCGCAGGCTCGTCGGAGAGGCAAACCTCGCCGACAAGATCGGCGAGGCGGCTGGCTGCACAGGCGATCTCAGCGCCGCGTAGCGCGTCGGCACAGACGCTGTCCGACGTGCCGAGCTGGCTGTGCTCGCCGGGGAGGAACAGGGTTCCCGTCCAGAGCAGATCTCCAGACGACGGTGCACCTCGCCCCACGGTGTGCGCCAAATGTCGGGGGTTGGATACGACATATGCCAAAGGATGGCTTATCATGGTGGGAGCGAGTAGAACGTCGTCGGTGCCTGGAAGCGGGATGAGGCGAAGACATGCACGCCGGCGGGACTTACCCAGCTTCAGGGCTCTCCTAGGAGATAACACCCCTACTGCTGCTCTGCGGGGTCTCCGCATGATCACTAAAGCAAAGTGACTACAATGGTGCTCCTGGAGCTGTTTTGGGAGGTAGGAGAGGGCAAGGCTAGCTCTCTCCTCCCTAGGCTATCTGGTCTATCTCTCTCTCTAGGTCTCAACCCTTTGCATGGGTGCCCCGGGGGGTTTATATAGGCCTACCCCCCGGGGGTACAATAGTAATCCGGCTGGGCACGGGTCCCAGCCGTCTGTCTCTCAGGCCGCCGTCCTTCCCGTCGGCTTCTGGGGCCCGCCGACTGGCGGGTCCCGCGGACAGGCTTGATACTGTAGCGGTGCTCCTGATGACGCAGGCTCGGTCATCGGGTCATGGCAACAGTGCCGCCGTCTATCGGGCGATCACTATCGCCATTCCCCATCTTATCTGATTAATGGCTCGTGGGGCCCCGGGAGGAGTCGGCCGACTCCAGGGAGGCCGACTCCCACAGGTCCGTCTTCGGGTTGCCCAGGCCGCCTTCGGCCCACCCACTGACAGGCGGCCCCACCGCCTTCGGGTCGTATAGGCCGGCATCGTGGGCACAGTGTACTGCGTACTGTGGCTGAGATCAGGGCAGGCATGGCAACAGTGCCGCGTCTCGCCGGAGATCTTCCAGCGATACGGCTTACTGTAGCCATGCCGGCCCTTCATAAGTAGGGGGGAAACGACCATGCCGTGACCATACCCCGCATCGTACTTCGGGATAAGGGAGGAGTCTTGGGCCGACTCTCCATAGTCGGCCTCTCTGGAAGTCGCCAGCTTGGAGTCGGCTTATCTGGGAGTCGCCGTCTGGGACTCGACATATTTTGGAGTAGCTCCTGGGACTCGGCCTGAGGGGCGCGGCCTGCCCCGATGTCTTGAAATGTCCTGGGGCTCGGGTTAGCCTACCCGTGGCCCATTACTCCGACAGCCCCCCTGACTGCTGGGACCCACCAGCTACATCTTTTTTTTGAGGGAACACCAGCTACATCTTTGCAGGCAAGGAACTGCCTGGCAGTCAGGACCCACCTGGTCGAAGCATACGTAGCGTTGTCATTCTGGTCGCGAACGTGTATGTACATACTGGTCGATGTAGAGGCACGCACGTGTCGTAGATGTAGAGGCGCGCACGTGTCATAGTAGAGGCGCGCACGTAGCATGTACACGTACGTACAGCAGCGAGGGTGCAAGAAAGAAAATACGGCCACGTACGTACATACGGGCAGGGTCTCTAACGCCTATCGCGCATACGTACATGGCTGAGTCGGAACGGAGAATCATCGTCGTCGTCGTGTTCATGGGGAGCCAACTGGCTGGGTTGGAACGGAATGTGTGGTCGTGTTCATCGGGAGGGCTTGGACGGAACAGGCGATGGAAACGAGGCCTAGCGTACCGCACAACGGAGGAAACGGCCTTGTGTTCGACCGGCCACGTTCGAAACGGGGTCCTGTTGATCGGGAGGGGCCTGGCGTACCGCAATATGGAGGAAACGGACCTCCTACGATCGAAACGGGGGTCCTGTTGATCGGGAGGGGTGTGGCATACCGCAAAACGAACGAAACGGACCTCCTACGGTCGAAACGGGGGTCCTGTTGATCGGGAGGGATGTGGCGTACTGCAAAACGGACG
>NC_041391.1:184302792-184348631 GCF_002162155.2 Triticum dicoccoides | reverse complement strand
GTTTTTTCCGTCATGGACGGCCCAAAGAATGTCATGCAGCTGCGTCTCCGGCCCGCCCAGGACGAAAAGCCCATTTTTTGTCATGATTTTTTGTCATAGAAGTAGGAGCCCACCACATTTATGATGATACCGGGTTTTGTCAGAATTATCGTCATAGAAGTGTCATATGTATGACAGAAAAAAAATTGTTCGGCCCAAAATGTCATGGATGTGTCTTTTTTTTTTGTAGTGAAACCTGTTGAACTTGGTTCGACATAATAATATATGCGTCCACAACCCAGAAAGTTATATGTTCCTTGAGTTGCCCTCTTTAGTTTTATCCTGACCTTGGTCTATCAACTGATAGTAAGGAGTAGTTGTGCAGTCATGTTCATCGGTGCCTACTACTCTGTGGTCCGTCAAGCCATTCTACTCCGGAATGACTAGGAGAAACAAACTCCAGTACCTTGTCCATTTCCAGGATTGGGTCAAAGCAGTCCTACTCCACAGATCAAATTGCTAATCCAGTTTTTGCTTTGTTCTACCTTGGAGTATTACCATCTTTATATTAAGAATATCATGGGAATTGCACAGCATCCTATGAACTCCTGATACAGTGATACTTCTTGCCATCATTGTTCATTCCTTGGTTCCCGTGTTGTTGTAACCGGAATGCCGACAAGTGAACTGTGATGTGTGAAATCAATACTCCTAGCAACCCCGATGCTTGGTAGTTAATCGACAATACTCTCACTCTTAGCATGCTGATTATTGAATCATCATCCTAAGACTAATCGTGCTACCCAGTCCTTATTTCCTAGTGCACTCTTTGATCAATGAGTTAGGATTTTGCCAAACCCTTGCTATATTGATCATATCGTCTTGCTCTGAATAGCAACATTGTTCTCGAGCTTAGTAACATATCGGTGGTTCGTGATGTTCTGTATATCTTCTCGGAGGTGTTACCAGGTTGTCACCTGACCGCTATGTAGAGTTCGTGATCAAGATGGTTTCTTGTAAACCACCCCTTCTCCAAGAATCTGTGTTGGATACCCTGAGCTAGTTGGTCAAGCTAAACAACAAGTTGGAGAGTTGGAAGATAAAAGCTTGTCTAACTTAGTTCATTTCCAAAAGGGATATCTTGTGTGTGTGTGTTGAAGAAAGATGATATCTCCATCGATTGGTCCTCGTGATCAGTTGTTGGATCTATTGCCTTGTTAAAACTTTGACTTGGGTATGGGCTATCGTCAAGTCAAATCAGAACCAACAATGTTCGTAATGTTGTCTCACTCGTGGTTGATCCCTCGATCATACACCATTACATCTTTTGGTCTGACCAATGCCATCACCGTGTTCACTTAATCATGGAACTCCATTTAAATGGAAACCTTGATGAATTGTTGTTGAGCCCATTGGCAACATAATTATCATCTCCATGATTTGCGTTGAACATTAAAGCTAGTGTTGGAAACTTTGTAAGCAATGCCTTTGTGTTCCGTTCATGAAGCATATGTTGCATGAAAGAAGTGACTTTCTATGATTCACGTGCATTTGGTGTAAGTTGCCGCCGCGAGTTCGGGAAAGATTGTTTTTGTTTCCTCTGATATCATTCCAAGTTAGTCATGCATGTACGAAGTATGCTATGGTTTGATAGGCTCGCTACCTCCATTCCATATGTATCTCCTAGTACACCAAGCTACTGAATGACTTGTTCAAGGAGAAGAAGTTCCTGACAGAGCCGTGCGGCACGAACTGGGCGGCGGCCCCCGAATTCTGATCCAGAGTCCGGATGCGGCTCACCTCCTGGCAAGAGAAGGGCCTGACCTGGGGTTCTCCGGATGAGCTGACAGTGCTCCAAACGCGCGTCTAGAGTATTATAATCTAGAAAGTCAAGCTCATCAACGTGATCCAGGTTATGCTCATCCACCGGATTCTTCCGTGCCAATGCCAGACTTGCTATCTATGGGAGTATGATCCGGCCAAGCACCAGACCCTACTAGAGCTCTTCGGCATGATGCACAAAGATATCTGGAAGGTGCTCTTGAAGGCCAATGAGGTGCCGCCGGCCACGGACGAGAATCGTGGGCATGACCTAACTCACCCTGCAAATCTAGTAAGTCCTTTCATGTTTTCAAGGTGTACCCTTTACCTGCACATTCGAGGAAGGCATCTAAGTCTCCCTATAAACTATTTCAGGACTGACGGAGATAGTGGAGCGGATTGACTGTCCAGCTCCGCTGCCTGAAGACCCACTAACCCCACTCCTGACGAAGATGTTGTTTCCGGCGCCTTATGAGGTGCTGGATTAGAAGGCCTAGAAGAAGGCCAAGGGTACCAGAGGTGGTCTCCGCCGCAACGGTACTTTGGACGTGACGTCCAAAGACGCCGAGGCTCACTCCTCCGTCACGAAGACGACGAGGAGGAGGAAGAGGAAGAAATCCATTCCCCCCTATAGGGAAAAAAGAATAGGATGGCATCCATGCATCCGGAGGCCGAGGTATCCAAGAAAGGGAAAGCTTCCTTTCTGGACAGCTCCACAGCAGCCACCAACAACAGCTGGGAGTGGAAGCCCAGGGAGAAGCCCCTGGCGGAATCGTAAGTGTCTGGACACATATTTGTATCCGAATTCTTTGCTTTGTTGTTTTAATGTGCTTTAATCATGCATTTACAGTCCGGCTCAGTCCTGCCTCGAGCGGTTCTTATCCGAGGATTCGCTGGAACCAGCGGCGATGGACAGCAGGACGCTTCCGTCGGCCACCTCTCCCTGGGACCTGGATGGCGCCAAAGCGTCCTCTCGAAGGATCCCCGTCCCAGGAGAGAATCCGGCGGTCGTCCGGGAGGCGCCAGAGGGTGAAGCCTCAACTGCCGAATACACGGGGGAGCAGACCCCCATGGAAACTGATGATGGGGGCCGTATTCAATTTGGCCCTCTTCAATATATAATTCCGGAGACCCCTACAGTTCCGGAATCAGGCGAGAAGCCCCCATCGAAGGGAAAGGGCGCGCCTATCCCGCCGGTGACTTCTGTCGAACCAGAGGTAGCGGACAGGTTGCTGGAAGCGCTGAAAGGCGCTTCCATTGTTGAAGAACATCGTACCCTGATGGGTACGGTGATTGGGAAGGTCCAGTCCGCGAAAAGCGGATTGACCGAAGCCTGTACTAGCCTTCTAACAGGCTTTGAGGTAAGTAATATAATTGTAAAAGAATGTCACAGTATAGACAGTAGCCCCTGATGCTCTGTCCGGTGTTCAGAAACAAAAGCCGAACAAAGGATCAAATAATTTTCGCAGGAGTCTAATCTGATATGTCTATGTGAATAAGCAGGCATCGCTGCTGGGTGCAACCACTCATGCTGCGGAAGTCTCCGAACTGAAGCAGAATCTGGAGCGGGCCGAGGAAGAACTCGGCCATGTGAAGAAGAAGTTGGAGGACAGCCAAGGTATGCAGTAACCTGTGCGTACATTTAGGAAGGATGAATTGTTCGTGCTGATTAAAGTGTCATGAACTTTATTAGGGTCCACAACCGAAGTAGCGGCCCTCAAGAAGGCGTTGGTCGAGGCCGAGGACAAAGCAGCGAAGGAACACGCCGCGCACGAGAAGCAGGAGGCCCGGGTCAGCGAGGTCCAGCAAGAGCTTTAGGACGCCGTCAAGAAGTACGAGTCCTTGGAGCATGATTTTAAGGACCGAGAGTCCGAACTTGCAAAGGCCCGCCAGAGCGCACAAGATGCCCGAGCCGAAGCCCAGAGCACCCTCCAGGAAATCCAAGAGGTCAAGAAAATCGCGGCGGGTAAGGCTTTTATAATGCAGAGCAAATATGTGAAGGAAAAGTTCCTTTTACTTACCCGGATTTGGAGTTCCCCAGGGGTGTTTACGGATCTGCTGTGCAACGTATCAGACGCTGCCGAATTCTATCGAGCCGAAGAAGGGAGCTCTATGGAGAAGTTGTTCTGTTCTCAATACCTTGGACCAGAACATCCAGTGCCCTTTAGCGATCAGCTGAAACAGCTGGTTGAGCTGCATAAGGCGGCCGAACTAGCCATGGACGACTTAATAATCCAGCTATGGCCTCCCGAGCCCATGCCCAGCAGCTACATCGGACTCATGAAGCGGCTTGTTTGTGCTTGCCCACGGCTTGAAGCCATCAAGTGGTCGGTCTGCATCGAAGGCGCGCGGATGGCCTTTGCCCACGCTAAGATGCATTGGGCGAAGATGGACGCCACGAAGCTGATGACCGAGGGGCCGCCTGAGGGCAAGGAGCACCACCGACCCAAACTGTATTTTGAAAGTGTCCTGGAGGGATCCCGCCTTTTGGCCGAGCAATGTGCCAAGGATATCATTTTCCCATGAGAACATTCATGTTATCCTGTCCTGTAATATGCAACAAGATCGTTATGTAATATAATGCTTGTTTATTTAAAAATTTACCTCCTATGCGGCTATTTTATGTAATATGAGAGTTGGCCAGTCGTCGGCTTATGCCCCCATGTAGATAGTATGGGTGTGTTCGGGATAAATCTAACCACTCTTTACTCCAAATTTTAATCCTTAAAGGAGGTGTTTAGCGCAACGAACAAGGCAATCGGACTATACGGCTTTATCACCCTCACTTAGCCATAGGAGTTTGACAATGAAAATTTCGGCGCAGCCCCTGGTGTTCGGAAGTCCGAACTTGGGGCGCTATACACGCCTAATCGGAAAAAACCGATTCCTCGCATAATGCAGAAAAAATCTCTAAGGATTTGAAACCTCTTGAACAGCTGACCAGCTCTCGCCGCATCATGACTGTCAGTTTTCGGCTTTCTCTACTGAGGTGCTCGTCCAAACGAACCGGGACTTAGTCGCAGTAGTTCTCCCTTTACTACCCTAGCCAATATAGCGGAACGTAAGGTAGTAAGCACAGGAGCCGGGCAACCCAACTATTGACCAAAGACATGATTCGGAGTCGATGCATATAATGTTATAAGTTCGGGGTGCCGAACTGTACTATATAAGTGTTCGTACTTTATTGCCGTATTGCGGGGCGTGATGAAGCCCCTGGCGAAGTAATACATACCAGAGTGTACGGGTGCAATAAGTAATAAATACAAAGACAAGGAAAGAATCAAGTAATAAGCTGACGCCACAAATATTGAGCCGCAAACTATTTTCCATTGTAATTTGATTGATACGTCAAGGCGTATTTGTACAAGTAATGCGATAAGCAAAATAGGCTATTTGACATGCCATGACCAAGAGCGAGCTGCGGGCGGGTATGTAAAACAGGTATAACAATCGTTAGCAGAGACCACCTGGGGATTCCCTTGTACGTCAAAGTTCCTCGCCTTCTTGGTGTATCCGTCCCGTTATAGGTCCGATGATCAGGTTATCAGAAAAGCCTCGAGAAGAGAAAAACCTAAAATGTAGAATAAAAGGTGAAGGTATGCGGATCCAGGGGCGGTTGAGACGCATTATGGACCACGGTCTAGTTCTGCCTCCGTCCATGCCCATGGTATTTGAGTGCGTAGTTATGTACGCACGGCACAAATGTCATCGCTTGATTGGGACTGGGATGTAGGCCGAATTTCTAGTCAAGCTCTGGATGAGCTGGATAGTCCTGCTGCAGAGTAGTTCGGACTCGCTTGACGGTGTCCGGGAGCTTTACTGCCGAATTGAGGTTCTGCCTAAAAAGGCTACTCTGTACTTCTGCTGCAAGGGCCACGGTGTGCTCCTCAGTACAGAGGGAGCATTCCATATTTCCGTGGACTGTTATGACACCACGTGGTCCGAGCATCTTGATCTTGAGGTAGGCGTAGTGCGGCACCGCATTGAATCGAGCGAATGCGGTTCATCCAAGTAGTGCATGATAGCCACTACGGAAGGGGACGATATTGAAGATTAACTCTTTGATTTGGAAATTATTCAGGAATCCGAAGACCACTTCCAGTGTGATTGAGCCCGTACAACAGGCCTCTACACCTAGTATGACACCCTTGAAGGTAGTTTTTGTGGGCTTGATCCTTGAGGGATCGATGCCCATTTTGCACACTGTATTCTGATAGAGCAGGTTCAGGCTGCTGCCACCGTCCATGAGGACTCACGTAAGGTGGAATCCATCAATAATTGTGTCAAGGACCAGTGCGGTTGAACCACCATGACGGATACTGGTCGGATGGTCCCTGCGATCGAAGGTGATCGGACAGGAGGACCATGGGTTGAACTTTGGGGCGACTGGCTCCATCGTGTAGACATCCATGAGTGCACGCTTGCGCTCCCTCTTGGGGATATGGGTGGAGTATATCATGTTCACCGTTTTGACTTGGGGGGGGGGGATTTCTTCTGACCCCTGTGTTTGGTGGCCGGGGTTCCACGTCATCGTCATCGCTTAGCGACGCTTTCTCCTTATTCTCGGTGTTTAACTTGACGGCATGTTTGAAGACCCAACATTCCCTGTTGGTATGATTGGCTGGTTTATCAGGAGTGCCATGGATTTGGCACAATCGATCTAATATGCGGTCCAGGATGGATGGGCCCGGATTATTTCTCTTAAATGGCTTCTTCCACTGACCGGACTTAGAACCACGGAATCCGGCGTTGACCGCCATGTCTTTGGTGTTATCACCGTTGTTTTGACGCTTATGTCTATTACGTTGGGGCTTGCCTTTACTGTTTCTGGCTTCAGAAGTGCCAGGTTTGCTTGTATTGTTGTTGCTACGGGCTAGCCAGTTGTCTTCGCCCGCACAGAAGCAACTCATGAGTGCCGTAAGGGCTTACATGGACTTCGGTTTTTCCTGGCCAAGGTGTCTGGCCAGCCATTCGTCGTGGATGCTGTGCTTAAAGGCCGCTAGGGCTTCAGCGTCCGGACAGTTGATGATCTAGTTCTTTTTAGTTAAGAACTGAGTCCAGAATATCTTGGCTGACTCTCCGGGCTGTTGGATTATGTGACTTAAGTCATCGGCATCCGGCGGTCGGACATATGTGCCTTGGAAGTTGTCAAGGAAAGCGTCCTCCAAGTCCTCCCAGCTACCAATGGAGTTTTCGGGCAGACTGTTCAAACAGTACCTAGCTGGTCCCTTGAGCTTGAGTGGGAGGTATTGGATGGGGTGAAGATCATCACCGCATGCCATATGAATATGGAGAAGAAAGTCTTCAATCCATACCACGGGGTCTGTTGTGCCATCATAAGATTTGATGTTCACGGGCTTAAACCCTTCTGGGAAATCGTGTCCCATTACTTTGTCAGTGAAGCAAAGGGGGTGTGCGGCGCCTCTATATCGGGCCAAGTCGTGACATAGCTCGGATGGAGTTCGTGACGTAGCTCGGATGGAGTTCGCCTACATATGTTTGTCCCGTTCAGCCGGATGGCCATTGTCGCATGTCGGTGCACGCCCCTGTGATCCATAGATCGATCTTGTCTGACCTGCTCTGTTTTCCAAATCATGCTGCAGGTCATGTGTATATCTCCGAGTTGTTGTATTTCTGTTTGTTCAGCGAGGTAGTGCGGGCTGGTGTTCGGCTCGAGGTGCCGCTTTGTCCCGGCCACGTGGTGGTCGGTCGGCCGCTTTGTACCTTGGTAGTATGGGCTCCAGCGCCTCGTCATTGAACTGTGGTAACAGTTTGCGCTTCAGGTAGCTTTTGGTTGGGCACTCGAGGCCATATTCCTCGGCTGCCAGGACATCAGTCCATCTTTCATTGAGCAGATCCTGAACAGCTTGAAGCTGCTGTTGCTTCTTTTTCAGGCTTCTTGCAGTGGCAATTAGCTGGCGCTTAAAGCGTTCCTGTTCGGCGGTCTCCTCAGGCACGATGAAATCTTCGTCGCCGAGGCTCACCTCGTCCTCGGAGAGCGGAAGGTAGTTGCTATCCTCCGAGTGTTCGGTCATGGCCTGTTCGCCAGGGCTGACTCGCCCATCCTCCTGTTCCTCCTGCCCGGAGGTTCGCTCAACAGGATCTTCATTGTCTCCGGCGTCGTCTGGAGTGTTATTTTCTCCTATGAAGGTATATCTATTTTTACTATGGCGTGGCTTAGAGCGGCACCGCTAACATCGATGCTTTGGCTGTATCTCAGGAGGTTTATCCTCGACTGGATTTTCATTGTCGCCGTTGTTTTCTTTGGGTGTATCCACCATGTATGTGTCGTACGAGGAGGTGGCTGTCCAACGCCCTGTAGGCAGTGGTTCCTGCTCATCTCCGGCATCGTCGTCCATACCGTCGATGTCTTCGGAGTCATAGTCAAGCATGTCGGTTAAGTCATCGACAGTGGCTATAAAGTGGGTGGTGGGCAGGAAACGAAGTTCTTCGTCGTCCACTTCCCATTCGAGCCGGACATAGTTCGGCCGAGAGTCCCCCAACAAGGAGATGGATTTTAATGAGCTTAACACGTCGCCAAAAGGTGAGGACTGGAAGATGTCCGCGGAGCTGAACTCCAAGACCGGCGCCCAATCCGGTTTGATGGACGCGGATGCACATGGTCCGGAACCCATGGCCGGAGACGAGTCCGAGGTTTCGCTGACACAAGTGTCGGTGTCAAAAACGGCGGATCTCGAGTAGGGGGTCCCAAACTGTGCATCTAAGGCTAATGGTAATAGGAGGCGGGGGACACAATGTTTACCCAGGTTCGGGTCCTCTCGATGGAGGTAATACCCTACTTCCTGCTTGATTGATCTTGATGATAGGAGTATTACAAGAGTTGATCTACCATGAGATCGTAGAGACTAAACCCTAGAAGCTAGCCTATGGTTATGACTGTTCTTGTCCTATGGACTAAACCCTTCGGTTTATATAGACACCGGAGGGGGCTAGGGTTACACAAAGTCGGTTACAGAGAAAGGAATCTTCACATCCGAATCACCAAGCTTTCCTTCCACGCAAAGGAGAGTCCCATCCGGACACGGGACGAAGTCTTCTATCTTGTATCTTCATAGCCTAACAGTCCGGCATACGCATATAGTCCGGTTGTCCAAGGACCCCTTAATCTAGGACGCCCTCAGTAGCCCCTGAACCAGGCTTCAATGACGATGATTCCGGCGTGCAGATCGTCTTCGGCATTGCAAGGCGGGTTCCTTCTCCGAATACTCCAAAGTAGATCTTGAACAAAAGAATCGTGTCCGGCTCTGCAAAACAAATTCCACATATCGCGGTAGACACTATAATATCCCACGAGTCCAATCTACTAACAACTCATAGTGTGACCTCACGCCATGGCCTGGTCTTCATTCGAAACATTTTTATCCCGCCTCTCCGTATTTCGAGGCGCGGTTTATTGGCACGTCTTGTCAAAGCAGAGATCGTGTCCCCTTGTCACGGGATTCTCATCAATGCGGGCATGGGTAACCTAATCATGCCATCAGCACAACGCTTGGGAAAGAAGCGGGTTTTAGGGCGAGCGGGGAGGCACACGATTTTTACTGCCTTTATAAAGGGATAAAGACCCACACCCTCTTCTTCCTCTACTCATTCATTCTCGAGCTCCAACGCCCAAGCACCCATCCATTCCGCCCCAAAAGCACTCCAATCATGTCTGGATCCGGAGTGCAAGGCAAGTGGATGGCCTCCTCCATTCAGGAGAAGGATATCAAGAAACTCCAAGAGGCCGGATACCTGTCCAAGAAGATTGCACACTGTTTCCTAGAGGCGGGACAGACCGTCCCTACTCCGAAACCCCACAAGAGGGTTGTATTCCTCCCTCACTTCGTTTTCGGGCTGGGGTTCCCCTCCACCCATTTGTTCGCGGCCTTATGTACTATTACGGGATAGATCTCCATGACCTATCCCCCAATTCCTGCCTCAACATCTCAAAATTCACCGTCGTGTGCGAAGCCTTCCTCCGCATCCCGCCACACTTCGGGCTGTGGATAAAGATTTTCAACGTGAAGCCCAAGGTGGTCGGCGACGAACACGCCAAGTGCGGAGGAGCCATGGTGAGCAAGATGCCCAATGTCAAATGGCCATCGGGTAAATTCAACGAGTCCATCAAAGGTTGGCAACAATAGTGGTTCTATATTACCGAGCCACGTGGCGCCAAATGGGCTACCACCCCTGAGTTCTGATCCGGAGCCCCACCGCAGCTCATGTCCTGGCCCGAAAAGGGCCTAGACTGGCCTTCGTTCGATGGACTGACGGCACTCCAAGCGCGTACCAAAAGCATGGAGGACAAGAATATCAAACTTGTTGATGTGGTCCAGGTGATGCTAGTTCGCCGGATCCTTCCCTGCCAATGCCGGACTTGCAAAATATGGGAGTTTGATCCGACCAAGCACCAAACCTTGATGGAGTTCTTCGGCATGACGCACGAAGACATCTGGAAGGTGCTATTCAAGCTCGGCAAGTCATGGCTAGACACTACCAATGATCGCGGGCACAAAGCGTCCCGCCCCGCAAGTTCGGTGAGTCTTTATATGTTTTCAAGGTGTATCCTCATTTGTATACCTTGGGGAAAACACCTAATTTTTCCCCGATGATTCCCCCAGGGATGGACGAAGAGGGCAGAGCGGATCTACTGTCCGGCTCCGCTGCCTGAAGAGCAAGCCAGCCCACTTCTGATGAAGATGCTGGTCCCGACACCATATAAGGCGCCGAAGAAGAAGGCCAAGAAGGAGGCCAAGGAGACCAGGGGCGGGATCCGTCGCAAGGGTACTTTGGATGTGGTGTCCGAAGACACCAAAGCCCACTCCTCCGCCGAAAAAGACGAGTAAGAGGAGGAGGAAGAAGAGGAAAGCCAATCTCCTCCCGCGAGGGGGGCAGGAGGAAGAGGACGCCCCCTCCATGTTTGGAGACCGAAACGTCTAAGAAGGGGAAAGCCTCCCTTCCAGACGAATCCCCCGCAGCCACCAACAGTAGCCCGGAGTGGGAACCCAGGGTCAAGCCCCTCGCCAAATCGCGAGTACAAAGAAAACCCAGACATCTTCATATCAAGTCTCACTTTTGCATAGCATTAATGTATCAAGTCACATATTCTGCAGTCCGACCGGGTCCGACATCGGGCGATCTTCGTCTGAAGATTCGTTGGACCCGGATGCGATGAACAGCGAGACCCTCCCGACGGCCTATTCCCCCAAAGACATGGACAACACTGAGGTGTCGTCCCAAAGGGGCCCAGGCCAGGGCGAGGCTCGGGAGACCATCGAGGCGGCGCCGGAGGGCCAAACCCCGGCGACCGGACACATGGGGGAGCAGACCCCCATGCATGCTGAAGGCGGGGGTCATCCTGAATTTGGACCCCGGTCAGAGACAACTCCGGAGACCAATATGACTCCAAAATCGGGCCCGCAACCTTCTTCGACAGGAGGCGGTGCGCCTATTCCACCGGCGACCTCCGTCCACCCGGAGGTGTCGGATACTTTATTGGCAGCGCTGCCAAGCGCTTCCATCATTGACGAGAATCGTACCCTTATGGGTGCGGTGATTGAGAAGGTTCAGTCTGCCAAAAGCGGGCTGAGGGAAGCCTGCACCAGCCTTCTATCAGGCTTTGAGGTAAGTACTGAAGTTAAAAGAATTCCATAATATAGATAGTAGCCCCTGATGCACTGTTCGGTGTTTCGAAAAGCAAGCCGGACAGAGGATCAAATATAATTCACAGGAGACTAATGAGGGAATACCTATGTGAATAATCAGGCGTCGTTATTGACTGCAACCATTCATACTGCGGAGGTCTCCGGACTGAGGCAGAGACTCGAGCGGGCCGAAAGGGAACTCGGCCAAGTGAAAAAGCAATTGGAGAATACCCAAGGTATGTGATAACTTTGTTTGTATTTAAATACAAGTGAATAGTTATTTTGACTAAAAATGTCATGTTATGTAATAGGAGCGACGACAGAAGTCAAGGCTCTGATGAAGGCGGTAGTCGAGGCCGAGAAAAGGGCTGCCAAGGAGCAGGCCACTCGTGAAAACCACGAGGCCCGGGTCATTGAAGTTCAACAAGAGCTCCAAGAAGCCATAGGGAAGTGTGAGACCATGGAGCATAGTATAAAGGATCAAGAGTCCAAACTCACCAAGGCTCGCCAATCGGCACACGATGCCCAGGCTGAAGCCCAAGGCGCCCTCCAGGAAATCCAGAAGGCCTGAAAGATCACCATGGGTAAGGCCTTTATTATGCAGAGCAAATACGCGAAAGATAGATTTCGTTTACTGACCCGGATTCGGAGTTCTCCTGGGGTGTTTGCGGATCTGCCGCGCGGCGTGTCTGACGCCGAACAATTCTACCAAGCCGATGGGGGGAGCTTTGCGGAGAAGCTGTTCTGGTCGCAATATCTTGCACCAGAATACCCAGTACCCTTTACCGATCAGTTGAAGCAGTTGGTCGAGCTGCATAGGGCGGCCGAACTAGCCCTCAAGGATTTGATTATCCGACTATGGCCTGCCGAACCGATTCCCAGCAGCTACTTCGAACTCGTGAAGCGGCTGGTTAGTGCCTGCCCTCGGCTTGACACCATCAAGCGGTTGGTCTGCATCGAAGGTGCGTGAATGGCTTTTGCCCGTGCCAAGGTGCATTGGGCAAAGATGGATGTTGTGAAGCTGATGACCGAAGGACCACCCAAAGGTAAAGAGCTTGCGCAAGCCCGAGCTGTATTATGATAGTGTCCTAGAGGGATCCCGCCTTGTGGAGGAGTAGTGTTCCAAGGATATTATCTTCCCATGAATGTATGCATGTTATCCTATGCTGTAACATGAAACAAGGTCGTTATGTAAAATAATGCCTGTTATTTGGACTATTACCTCCTGTGCGGCCGTTTTTCAATTAATTCTGTGAGTTGGCCAGTTGTTGGCTTCTGCCCCTATGTAGGAATTACGGGGGTGTTCGGGATAAATCTAAACACTCTTTACTCCAGATTTTTGGTCCTTAAAGGAGGTGTTTAGCGCGACGAACCAGGCAATCGGACTATAAGGCTTTATCACCCTCACTTAGCCATAGGAGTTTGACAAAAGGAAGGTAGGCGTAGCCCCTAGTGTTCGGAAGACCGAACTTGGGTTATTGTAAAACGCCTGATCAGATGAAAACCGATCCGTCGCACGATGCATTAGTTATCGCATGATGCGGAAGAAATCGCTAAAGATTTTGTGACCTCTCGAACAGCTGACCAGCTCTCGCCGCATCATGACAGTTAGTTTTTGGCTTTCTCTACTGAGGTGCTCGTCCGAAAGACCGGGACACAATCGCAGTAGTTCTCCCTTTACTACCTTAGCCGATATAGCGGAACATAAGGTAGCAAGCATAGGAGCCGGGCAACCCAACTGTTGACCAAAGACATGATTCGGAGCCAATGCATATAATGCTATAAGTTTGAGGTGCTGAACTGCACTGTAAAAGTGTTTGAACTTTCTTGCCGTGTTATGGGGTACAATGGAGCCCCTGGCGAATTAAGGCATACCAGAACGTACAGATGCGATTTATAATAAATAAAGAGACAAGGAAAAAATTATGTAATGAGCTGACGCTGCCAATTATTTTTCATTGTAATTTAATTAATACATCAAGGCGTATGTGTACAAGTAGTGCCATAAGCAAATAAGGCTATTTAGCATGTCATGACCAAGGGCGAGCTGCGTGCGGGTATTTTAAAACAGGTATGGCGATTGTTAGCATAAACAACCTGGGTATTCCCGTGTGCGTCCGAGCCCCTAGCTTTCTTGGCGTATCCATCCTGCTACGGGTCCGATGAGCAGGTTTATCAGAAAAGGCCTCGCGAAGAGAAAAAAACCTGAAAGAAAGAGAAAAAGTGAAGGTATACGGATCCAAGAGCGATTAAGCCGCATTGTGGACCGTAGTCTAGCTGTGCCTCCGTCCATGCCCATAGTATTTTAAGTGTGTAGTTGTGTACGCGCGTCACGGATTTTACCGCTTTGTTGGGGCTGGGACGAAGGCCAGGTTGCTAGTTGAGCTCTGGACGAGCCGGATGGTCATGTTGCAGTGTAGCGCGGATCCGCTTAACGCTGTTCGGGGGCTTTATTGCCGAATTGAGGTTTTGCCTAAGAAGGTATTCTGTACTTCTGCTGCAAGGGCCTCAGTATGGAGGGAGCGCTCCATGTTTCCATTGACTGCTATAACACCGCGAGGTCCGGGCATCTTGAGCTTAAGGTAAGCATAGTGTGGCGCCACATTGAAACGAGCAAATGCGGTTCGTCTGAGTAGTGCGTGATAACCACTGCGGAAGGGGATGATGCCAAAGAGTAATTCTTCACTTCGGAAATTATCCGGGGATCCGAAGACCACTTCCAGTGTGATTGAGCCCGTACAGCAGGCCTCTACACCTGGTATGACACCTTTAAAGGTGGTTTTGGTGGGCTTGATCCTTGAGGGATCAATACCCATTTTGCGCACTGTATCCTGATAAAGCAGGTTCAGGCTGCTACCACCGTCCATGAGTACGCCTGTGAGGTGGAATCCATCAATGATAGGGTCAAGCACCAGTGCGGCTGAACCGCCGTGACGGATACTGGTCGGATGGTCCCTTCGATCGAAGGTGATCGAACAGGAGGACCACGGGTTGTATTTTGGGGCGACTGCATCCATCACGTAGACGTCCCTTAGTGCGCGCTTTCGCTCCCTTTTGGGGATATGGGTAGCATATATCATATTCACCGTATTCACTTGGGGAGGAAACTTCTTCTGTCCCACTGTGTTCGGCGGCCGGGGTTCCTCGTCGTCGTCACTTTGCGATCCCTTTTCCTTGTTTTCAGTGTTTAACTTGCCGGCCTGTTTGAAGACCCAACATTCTCTATTGGTATGATTGGCTGGTTTATCGGGGGTGCCATGGATTTGGCATGGACGATCGCGTATGCGGTCCAAACTAGACGGGCCCAGATTGTTTCTATGAAATGGCTTTTTCCGCTGCCCGGAATTGGAGCCACTGAATCCGGCATTGACGACCGTGTCTTCAGAGTTTTCGCTATTGTTTTGACGCTTGTGTTTACTGCGTCTAGGCTTGCCGTTACTGTCTCTGGCTTCGGAAGTGCCAGGCTTACTTGAGGTGTTGTTGCTATGAGCTAGCCAGCTATCCTCGCCCGCGCAAAAGCGGGTCATGAGCGTCGTGAGGGCTGCCATGGACTTCGGATTTTCTTGGCCGAGGTGTTAGGCAAGCCACTCGTCACGGATGTTGTGTTTAAAGGCCGCTAGGGCTTCAGCATCCGGACAGTCAACTATTTGGTTCTTTTTAATTAAGAACTGAGTCCAGAATTTCCTGGCAGACACTCCGGGCTATTGGATATGTGACTTAAGTCATCGGCATCCGGAGGTCGGACATAAGTGCGCTGGAAGTTGTCAAGGAACGCATCTTCCAGGTTCTCCCAACTGCCAATGGAGTTTTCTGGCAGACTATTCAACCAGTGCCTAGCTGGTCCTTTGAGTTTTAATGAGAGATACTTGATGGCATGGAGGTCATTGCCGCGGGCCATATGTATATGGAGGAGAAAGTTCTCGGTCAATACCACGGGATCTGTCGTTCCATCATATGATTCATTATGGGTTTGAACCCCTCTGGGAATTCATGTTCCATTACTTCATCGGTGAAGCATCGGGGGTGCGCATCGCCTCTGTGCCGGGCTACATTGCGATGCAGCTCAAATGGAGCTGGTCTGCGGTATTCGGCCCGACAGGTATGTATTTGTCATATCCGGCGTGGTGGCCGTCATTGCGCGTTGGGCGCGTCCATGTGATCCATAGATTGATCTGGTCTGGTCTGCTCTGTTCTCCAAGTCGTATCGCAGGTCATGCGTGTTTCCCCGAGTTGTTGTGTTTCTGTTTGTTCGGCGACGTGGTGTCGGCTGGTGCTTGGGCTGAATTGCCACTTTATCTTGACCACATGGTGGTCTGTCAGCCGCATTATGCGCTGGTAGTGCTGGCTCCAATGCCTCGTCATTGAATTGAGGTAGCAATTTGCACTTTGGGTAACTTTTGGTTGGGCATTCGAGTCTGTATTCCTCGGCCGCCAGGACTTCGGTCCATCTATCAGTGAGAAGATCTTGATCAGCTTGAAGCTGCTGCTGCTTCTTCAGGCTTTTCGCAGTGGCTATGAGCCGGCGCATAAAATGCTCCTGCTCGACAGGATCCTCTAGCACGATAAATTCTTTGTCGCCGAGGCTCACCTCATCCTTGGAGAGAGGCATGTAGTTGCTGTCCTTCGAGTCATCGTTCACGGCATGTTCATCGGGGCTGGCTCACCCATCTTCCCAGCCAAGTGATACGTCTCCAACGTATCTATAATTTTTGATTGCTCCATGCTACTTTATCTACTATTTTGGACTATATTGGGCTTTATTTTCCACTTTTATATTATTTTTGGGACTAACCTATTAACCTGAGGCCCAACCCAGAATTGCTGTTTTTTGCCTATTTTAGTGTTTTGAAGAAACAGAATATCAAACGGAGTCCAAACGGAATGAAACCTTTGGGAACTTGATTTTCTCACCGAACGTGATCCAGGAGACTTGGACCCTACTCCAAGAAGTGCCACAGGCGGTCACGAGGGTGGAGGGCGCGCCCCCTGGGCTCGCCCCCTACCTCGTGGGCACCCTGTTGCTCCACCGACGTACTCCTTCCTCCTATATATACCTACGTATCCCCAAACGAACAGACAAGGAGCCAAAAACCTAATTCCACCTCCGCAACCTTCTGTATCCATGAGATCCCATCTTGGGGCCTGTTTCGTAGCTCCACCGGAGGTGGCATCCACCATGGAGGGCTTCTACATCAACACCATAGCCCCTCCGATGAAGTGTGAGTAGTTTACTTCAGACCTTCGGGTCCATAACTAGTAGCTAGATGGCTTCTTCTCTCTTTTTGGATCTTAATACAATGTTCTCCCCCTCTCTTGTGGAGATCTATTCGATGTAATCTTCTTTTTGCGGTGTGTTTGTTGAGAACGATGAATTGTGGGTTTATGATCCAACTTATCTATGGAAAATATTTGAATCTTCTCCGAATTCTTTTATGTATGTTTGAGTTATCTTTTCAAGTCTCTTTGAATTATCCTTTTTTGTTTGGCCAACTAGATTTGTAGTTCTTGCAATGGGAGAAGTGCTTAGCTTTGGGTTCAATCTTGCGGTGTCCTTACCCAGTGACAGAAAGGGTTGCAAGGCACGTATTGTATTGTTGCCATCGAGGATAACAAGATGGGTTTTTTATCATATTGCATGAATTTATCCCTCTAGATCATGTCATCTTGCTTAAGGCGTTACTCTGTTTTTAACTTAATACTCTAGATGCATGCTGGATAGCGATCGATGAGTGGAGTAATAGTAGTAGATGCAGAATCATTTCGATCTACTTGTCTCGGACGTGATGCCTATATACATGATCATTACCTAGATATACTCATAATTATGCTCAATTCTGTCAATTGCTCAACAGTAATTTGTTCACCCACCGTAGAATATCTATGCTCTTGAGAGAAGCCACTAGTGAAACCTATGGCCCCCGGGTCTATTCTCATCATATCAATCTCTATCGCTTTATTACTTGCTTTGTTTTTACTTTGCCTTTTACTTTTCAATTTGCATCTTTATATCAAAGATACCAAAAATATTATTTGTCATCTCTATCAGATCTCACTCTCGTAAGTGACCGTGAAGGGATTGACAACCCCTAATCGCGTTGGTTGCGAGTAGCTATTGTTTTGTGCAGGTAGGAGGGACTTGTGCGTGGTCTCCTACTGGATTGATACCTTGGTTCTCAAAAACTGAGGGAAATACTTACGCTACTTTGCTGCATCATCCTCTCCTCTTCGGGGAAATCCAATGCAGTGCTCAAGAGATAGCACCAAGCTGTTCAAAACTTGGCTTGGCGGGGTCTTCATTGTCTTCGGCATCGTCCGGAGTGCTATTCTCTCTTGTGCCGGTATCGCTATTTTTACCACGGCGTGATTTAGAGCGGCGCCACTAGCGTTGGCGCTTAGACTACTTCTCAGGAAGTTTATCCTCAACTGGATATTTTGTGTCATCGCCATTGTCTTGTTTGGGTGTATCCACCATGTATATATCGTATGAGGAGGTGGTTGTCCAACGCCCTGTGGGCGGTGGTTCCTGTTCTTCTCCGGCATCATCGTCCATACCGTCGATGTCTTCGGAGTCGTCATCAAGCATGTCGTTCAAATTGTCGACAGTGGCTATCAAGTGGGTGGTGGGTGGGTAGCAAAGTTCTTCGTCGTCCGCTTCCCACTCAAGCTGGACATAGTTCGGCCAAGGATCCCTTGACAAGGAGAGAGACTTTAATGAGTTTAACACATCGCCTAAGGGTGAGTGTTGAAAGATGTCCGCGGAGCTAAACTCTAAGATCGGCGCCCAGTCAGATTCGATGGGTGTGGATACACGCGGTTCGGAGCCTATGGCCGGAGATGAGTCCGAGGTTCCGATGACACATACCTCATTGGAGGCTAGATCTATGTTTGGCCCTAGCGTCGTTGAGTCCGCGGCTTCCGTGGCGAGGTTGAGCCTCCCATCCTCAGATGGCACGCTCTACTCTGTATCTAATGTCGGTGCGGTTACACGCACAATCTCCCGCACAAAGTCTGATGACAGATTTAGGTCATGTTCATCGTGGCGGCGGGGCGCGGCTGTCATAGGCTCGAATCCGTCGAAGATCAAGTCTCTGCGGATGTCGACAGTGTAGTTCAAGCTTCCAAACCTGACCTGATGGCCAGGGGCGTAGCTGTCGATCTGCTCCAGATGGCCAAGCGAGTTGGCCCGTAGTGCGAAACAGCCGAATACGAAGATCTGTCCGGGGAGAAAAACTCCACCCTAGACGGTGTTGTTGTAGATGATTGAAGGAGCCATCAAGCCTTATGGTGGCGACACAGTGGAACTCTCAATGAAAGCATCAATGTCGATGTCAAAACTGGCGGATCTCGGGTAGGGGGTCCCAAACTGTGCATCTAAGGCTAATGGTAACAGGAGGCGGGGGACACAATGTTTACCCAGGTTCAGGCCCTCTTGATGGAGGTAATACCCTACTTCCTGCTTGATAGATCTTGATGATATGAGTATTACAAGAGTTGATCTACCACGAGATCGTAGAGGCTAAACCCTAGAAGCTAGCCTATGGTTATGATTGTTTTTTTCCTATGGACTAAACCCTCCGATTTATATAGACACGGGAGGGGGCTAGGTTTACACAGATTCGGTTACAGAGAAAGGAATCTTCACATCCGAATCACCAAGCTTGCCTTCCACGCAAAGGAGAGTCCCATCTGGACATCGGACGAAGTCTTGTATCTTTTATCTTCATAGCCCAGCCGTCCGGCATACGCATATAGTCCGGCTGTCCGAGGACCCCTTAATCCAGGACTCCCGCAACAAGCCCAGCTCGATGTTGGGTCTGTGTGCGGCTCGAGCACCGCTGAGTCTGCGGCCTCCATGGTGGGGTTAAGCTTCCCGTCTTTGTACGATGCAGTCCGCTCTGGCTCTAGGGCCAGGGCGGTCACAGGTGCTATCTCCTGCATGTGGCCCGATGGCAGATCTAGGTCATGTTTATCGTGTTGGCCGGGGGCAGCCGTCATGGGCCCGAACCCGTTGAAGATCAAGTCTCCATGGATATCGGACACAAAATTCAGGCTTCCGAATCTGACCTAATGGCCAGGGGCGTAGCTATCGATCTGCTCTAGATGGCCAAGCTAGTTGGCCTGCAGCACGAAGCTGCCGAATACGAAGATCTGTCCGGGGAGGAAGATCTCTCCCTGGACTACGTTGTTGTAGATGATTGATGGAGCCATCAAGCCTTCTGGTGACGACGCAGCGGAACTCTCAATGAAAGCACCAATGTCGGTGTCAAACCGGCGGATCTCGGGTAGGGGGTCCCGAACTATGCGTCTAAGGCTAATGGTAACAGGAGGCAGGGGAGACAATGTTTACCTAGGTTCGGGCCCTCTCTATGGAGGTAATATCCTACTTCCTACTTGATTGATCTTGATGAATATGATTATTACAAGAGTTGATCTACCACCAGATCGTAATGGCTAAACCCTAGAAGTCTAGCCTATGAGGTTATGAATGTTGTGGCTAAACCCTATAAGCCTAAACCCTCCGGTTTATATAGACACCGGAGGGGGCTAGGGTTGTACAAAGTCGGTTACAGAGAAAGGAATCTACATATCCGAATCGCCAAGCTTGCCTTCCACGCAAAGGAGAGTCCCATTCGGACAAGGGACGAAGTCTTCTATCTTTTACCCTCATAGTCCAATAGTCCAGACCAAGCATATAGTTCAGCTGTCCGAGGACCCCTTAATCCGGGACTCCCTCAGTAGCCCCTTAACTAGGCTTCAATGACGATGTGTCCGGCGCGGAGATTGTCTTTGGAATTGCAAGGCGGGTTCCTTCTCCGAATACTCCAACATAGCCCTCCGAACATAGAAAACGTGTCCGGCTCTACAAAACAAGTACCACACACAACCGTAGAGAGTATAATATTTCACAAGTCCAATCCGCTGACAACTTTTTGTAGCGTGACATCACACCACCACCCGGTCATTCTATCGAACCGTTCTTTAGCCTGCCGCTCCATATTTCGAGGTGTGATTTCACTGGTACGTCTTGTAGAAGCAGAGATCGTGTCCCCTTATCATGGGATTCTCATCAATACGGGCATGGGTAACCCAACCATGCCATCTGCATGGTGCTTGGGGAATAGGCGGATTTTAAGGCGAGCAGGGAGGCACATGACTTTTACTGTCTTTATAACGGGATAAGGATTCATCATCGTTCACCCACGCCTTCTCCTTCCTCTGCCCATCCATTCTCGAGCTCCAGCGCCCAAGCTCTCGCCTTCTCCGCCCAAAAAAGCACTCCAATCATGTCCCAATCCGGAGCAGGAGGCAAGTGGATGGCCTCCTCCGTGAAGAAGAAGGACATCGAGGAGCTTTGGGAGGTCAGGTACCTGGCCAAGGACATCGCTTATCGACTTCCGGCCAAGGGACTGATCGTCCCCACCCCAGAGCCCCAGGAAAGGGTGGTGTTTCTCACATACTTCATCCACGGGCTAGGATTTCCCCTCCACCCGTTCGTCCAGGACTGATGTTTTACTATGGGCTAGACTTCCATGACTTGTCCCCCAACTCTATCCTCAACATCTCGGCATTTATTGTTGTGTGCGAGGCCTCCCTCCGCATCCCACCTCACTTCAGCCTATTGATGAAGACCATCAATGTGAAGCCCAAGGTGGTGAGCGGCCAACAAGCAGAGTGCGGAGGCTCCATGGTGGGCAAGATGCCCAATGTCACCTGGCCCGAAGGCTCCTTCGTGAAGACTGTAAAAGGGTGGCAGTCAAGGTGGTTCTACATCACCGAGCCGTGCGGCACCAACTGGGCGGCGGCCCCCGAATTCCGATCCAAAGTCCTGATGCGGCTCACCTCCTGGCAAGAGAAGGGCCTGACCTGGGTTTCTCTAGACGAGCTAACAGTGCTCCAGACGTGTGTCCAGAGTATGATAATCAAGAAAGTTAAGATCATCAATGTGATCCAGGTTATGATCGTCCGCTGGATTCTTCCGTGCCAACGCCAGACTTGCTATAGGTGGGAGTATGATCCGGCCAAGCACCAGACCCTACTAGAGCTCTTCGGCATGATGCACGAAGATATTCGGAAGGTGCTCTTCAAGGCCAACGAGGTGCCGCCGGCCACGGACGAGGATCGTGGGCATGACCTAACTCACCCTGCAAATCCGGTAAGTTCTTTCATGTTTTCAAGGTGTACCCTTTACTTGCACATTCGAGGAAGGCATCTAAGTCTCCCTATCAACTATTTCAGGAGTGGACAGAGATAGCAGAGCGGATTGAATGTTCGGCTCTGCTGCCCGAAGACCCAGAAACCCCGCTCCTGACAAAGATGCTTTTTCCGGCACCTTATGAGATGCCGGAGAAGAAGGCCCAGAAGAAGGCCAAGGGGACCAGAGATGGTCTCCGCCGCAAGGGTACTTCGGACGCGACGTACAAAGAGGCCGAGGCTCACTCCTCCGTCACCGAAGACGACGAGGAGGAGGAAGAGGAAGAAATCCATTCCCCCCTACAAGGGGGAAAAGAAAAGGACGACCTCCACACATCTGGAGGCCTAGGTGTCTAAAAAAGGGAAAGCTTCCTTTCCGGACAGCTCCACAGCAGCCACCAATAGCAGCTGGGAGTGGAAGCCCAGGGAGAAGCCCCTGGCCAAATCATAAGTGTGTGGACACATATTTGTATCCAGATTCTATACTTTATTGTTTTAATGTGCTTTAATCATGCATTTACAGTTTGGCTTAGTCCTGCCTCGAGCGGTCCTTATCAGAGGATTCGCTGGATCCAGCGGTGATGGACACCGGGACGCTTCCGTCGGCCACCTCTCCCCGGGACCTGGATGGCGCCGAAGCGTCCTCCCGAAGGATCCCCGTCCCAGGAGAGAATCCGACAGTCGTCCGGGAGGCGCCAGAGGGTGAAGCCTCGGCTGTCGGATACACGGGGGAGCAGACCCCCATGGACACTGATGATGGGGGCCGTATTCAATTCGGCCCTCATCCAGATATAATTTCGGAGAACCCTACGGTTCCGGAATAAGGCGAGAAGCCCCCTTCGAAGAGAAAGGGCGCGCATGTCCCGTCGGTGACTTCTGTCCAACTAGAGGAACCGGACAGGTTGCTGGAAGCGCCGAAAGGTGCTTCCATTGTTGAAGAACATCGTACCCTGATGGGCACGGTGATTGGGAAGGTCCAGTCCGCGAAAAGCGGATTGACCGAAGCCTGTACTAGCCTTCTAACAGGCTTTGAGGTAAGTAATATAATTGTAAAATAATGTCACAGTATAGACAATAGCCCCTGATTCTCTGTCCGGTGTTCGGAAAGAAAAGCCGAACAAAGGATCAAATAATTTTCGCAGGAGTCTAATCTGATATGTCTATGTGAATAAGAAGGCATCGCTGCTGGCTGCAACCACTCACACTCCGGATGTCTTTGGACTGAAGCAGAATCTGGAGCGGGCCGAGGAAGAACTCGGTCATGTGAAGAAGCAGCTGGAGGACAACCAAGGTATGCAGTAACCTGTGCGTACATTTAGGAAGGATGAATGGTTCGTGCTGATTAAAGTGTCATGAACTTTATTAGGGTCCACTACAGAAGTAGCGGCCCTCAAGAAGGCGTTGGCCGAGGCCGAGGACAAAGAGGCCAAGGAACGCGCCGCGCGTGAGAAGCAGGAGACCCGGGTCAGCGAGGTCCTGCAAGAGCTTCAGGACGCCGTCAAGAAGTACGAGTCCTTGGACCGCCATTTTAAGGACCGAGAGTCCGAACTTGCAAAGGCCCGCCAGAGCACACAAGATGCCCGAGCCGAAGCCCAGAGCGCCCTCCAGGAAATCCAAGCGGTCAAGAAAATTGCGGCGGGTACGGATTTTATAATGCAAAGCAAATATGTGAAGGAAAAGTTCCTTTTACTTACCCGGATTTGGAGTTCTCCAGGGGCGTTTACGGATCTGCTGCGCAGCATATCAGACACTGCCGAATTCTATCGAGCCAAAGAGGGGAGCTGTATGGAGAAGTTGTTCTGGTCTCAATACCTTTGAGCACAACATCCAGTGCCCTTTAGCGATCAGCTGAAACAGCTGGTCGAGCTGCATAAGGCGGCTAAACTAGCCATGAAGGACTTAATAATCTAGCTATGGCCTGCCGAGCCCATGCCTAGTGGCTACATCGGACTCGTGAAGTGGCTTGTCAGTGCCTGCCCACGGCTTGAAGCCTCTCCACGTACAGTCAACTTCCGATGGATGTCGTTCATTGAACATGTTGACCACGCTGCGCCAAGACCACCAGGGCGGTGGATGACCGCGAGGCCTACGAACGGAACGACACGGAGCCGGGAAGACATGACAGTGGCTGCCCACGCAGTGGAGAGTACGAGGGTTGACTGGTTCGGCTGCCATCACCAGAAAATAACAGGACGTGTGGGTGAGTAGAGGGATAGACAGGCCAGGGATGCGAGTATGATGGGCCCGTGAGGCCTGCCCGGAAGCACAGCCGGCCACGGGGGCGGGAGTAGGCGGTTCTAACGGCGCTGGTTTTGGCGGCTGGGCAGGAAGATCAGAGACTGAAGAAGCACGATTGCCGTTAGATTGACATCTAACGGTATGACACTGGTAGAGTTGATTGTTGACTAAGTTTCTTTTTTGAGAAACCATGTGTACGCATGAACTTAGTAGGGCCACAAGTCAGCCTCCAAATCTGTGGCAGACAACATAGAGCCCATTTGCTAGTTTTAATAATTTGCCGCCCATTTGCTTTTTTTATAATTTGCAGCCCATTTGCTTATTCTTAAGTAATTTATTATAGCCCATTTTCTGCCCAGGACCACGGTCAAAACGTTCAACATTATTTTGCATTTTTCGGTGGAGTCCGAACTGTTGTAATCCCGAAATGATAAACATTTTTTAAGGACTTATTGATTTGCCAAAAAATTCATTTTGTTTTTGTAAGCAAATAAGACGTGGGACAATTGAGTTGGTTTAAGGGAAAACCAGTGGTAAAAAAATCAGCGCTGGGAGGGAAAACAACAATAAAAATAAATATGTAAATATGAAAAGGGAATTTTATGTATTTTCAATATAATGATACGTGTATATGAACTAGTAAAACTATAGGTAGAGATTAGAAAATGGATGTAGGACATGCGTTTCAAGAGGAAAATTGAACTGGGTTGTGTGTTTAATTCAGTAAAAAAACTGCATGCGGATGTTGTAAGACAAAATATAACTAACGCTGGTGGGCCAGAGTGTCACACCCTAGCTAGTCATGCATTAGAGTGTTGCATCATGTTTACTCTTTCATCGGAAACTTGAAATGGGGATCTGTGAAACCCTCAGAATCATTTTGAAAATGATCCAAATAAAAACTTCTCCAAAAGGGTCCAAGAAAATGCTCATGTTGCTCTCTGAAAATATTGGACAGAGATAAAAATCAAACCAATATTTTTAGTGGCTCATGGACATTTATTTTGGGCATTTGGAATTAATGCATAAATATTTGCTTTGGAAATATATTTCTATATATATTAATATATGTCCAAATATTATGCCAATTATAAAGGAGCTCTGGAATAATATATCTAGCCCCTGAAAAATTTGGCATAAGTTAAATAAATGATTTAATATATTATTTAAATCAAAACAAATGTCAGAAATTAGAAAACAGAAAAATAATAAAAGGGAGAAGCTTACCTGGGCTCCTCCACTGTGCAGCCCATCCAGCTGGCCGGCCCAGCCAGCAGGCGGCCCAGCCCGCCTCCCTCCTCTGTAGTCTTCGTCCCGACAGAGGGAGGGGAGTGTGGCCGGCGCGCGCGCCCGCCACCGCGCCACGCCACCTCTCTCCCTGCCTGCCTGCCCTCCCCTCCTCGCCTCGATGCCCTGGACGACGCCACGCCTCCCCCCTGCTCTCTCTCACTCTCCCTCGGCTCTCCCCTCCTCTCCCTCGCTCTCTCTCTCACACGGCCGAACACCACCGTCGCCGCCGTTCGCCTTAGCAGCCGTCTCCGGCCACCCCTCGCTCCCCCGACTAGCTCAGGAGCTCCGCCTCGACCTCCTCTTCCTCCCCACCGCTCCACGGGTCTCCGGAAGCCCTGCATCGCCGCCACGTCGCCGTTCCCCTCCTCGGACTCCGACCACCGTCGCCGTCGATTCGCCGTCTCCAGCGCGTCCCCGAGCCCGCTTCGACGCCCACTGCAACCGCGGTGAGCTACGCCACCGTTTCCCCCTTTTCTCCCCCTCGTTCCCTCACCGTAGCCTCCTCCCCACCACGGCCGAACCTCCGCCGTCGCCGAGCTCGCCGTCGACGCAGCTCCGGTGACCATTTGGTCACCCCGGCGAGTCCAACGAGTTCGTAAGGCTCCTTAGAGCATCCCTAGCGCCTCGCTTCGCTCGCCTTCGAGCTCCAACCCCGTTTCCGTGCACGCCCGAACTCCGGCGGCCGCAGCCGAGCTCGCCGCCGTCGACTCCGGCCACCTCAGGCCCGGCCACCACCACCGTTCGACGCGCGGGAGCAAGGGCTCTCCAACGAGCCCAAGCACAGCCTCGCCCGTGCCCTGTAGCGCGATCCCGCATCACGCCGCCGTCTCGGACCTCGCCGGCGTCATGTCGCCGGTGGGGTTTGACTTGTCCGACCTGGGGTTTGACCCCCCCAGGGTCACTGACGCGTGGGCCCCGTCGGCCAGGTGGACATCATTAGCGCTAACCACTGTTAGTTAACCCCCTGACACTGACCAGTGGGCCCCAGCGCCACTAATTAGTAATTAGGATTAAACTAACTCTGTTTAACCCCCCTGTCACTGACGTGTGGGCCCCACACATCAGGTTTGACCTCAGCCAGCCGCAGTTGACCACTGACGTCATGCTGACGTCATGCTGGCGCAATAATTATATTTCTGGATTTAAATTAAATCAGGAAATTCCAGAATATTATTTAAACTTCAAAAATTCATAACTTTTATTCTGTAACTCCAAATTGGACAAATTATATATGAAAAATGATCAGAAAAATCCAATCTATCCATCTGTACTATTTTCATGCATGATCAAACAAGTTAAATTGATGTTTCAAGCAGAACAAGGAAAAGCACTTTAAAAGGCCATATTTGAATTTGAAATTTGAATCCTTGATTCAAATTTGTTCAAACCCTTCTGGTTTTAGTTGCATTAGCCCAACACACTCATATTGCCATGTTTCATGTATGCATCATATTGTTGCACATTGTTTGGTGATGGTTGTGTATCGATGTCCCTTGCGACAGGTTCTGCCTCCGAGGAGTACCGTGATTACCCTAACGAAGAACCGTATCAGTGCATCGAACCATCAGGCAAGCAACCAACCATTTGATCATATCGATACAATCCCATGTTCTCGCTCCTGCTCTCTTTTACTGCATTAAGACAACGCGATTCAAACTGCTATGTGCTACGGTAGTTGAACCCATTTCCTCTGCATGACCTGTCATTGCCACAGTAACTAGATGAAACCCACTAGCATGTGTAGGATTTGATTGAGCCCTATGTATGTGTTGTTCCTACCTTGCTATGCCTGCTATGCTTAGAGTCGTGTCAGGTCTGGTTCATCTGGGTGATGGGCTAGAGTGAAATGATTATGTCGGTAATGACAGTGGTGTGGTGAACACGATTTGGTAAAGGTATCGATGAGAGGCCATGTAGGAGTACATGGTGGGTTGTTTCATTGAAGCCGACCTTAAGCACTGAGATCTGTATGTGTGATTTAAGAATCAGCTACTACCATGCATTGGGCCCGAAACCAATGGACCCTCTCGGCTTCTTATTCACCCTAGTTCTCCGTCCAGGAGTTGCAAGTAGTTTCTGGTGTTTGTAGCCTACTGGAGGCCGTGGACAGCGCTGACCGTAGGGGTGGGCTGTGATGCGGTAGGTACGTGGCATGGTGTACCGAATACCCGTTAGGTATCTCGGGAACCCTGTTCACATCGTTCGGGGCCATATGGGAAACCTCGGCCGGACTCCCTGCGGATGGAACCTGGATAGGCGATAAACCTGGACTAGAGGCTTAGGTGATTAGGTAGGTCGTGGCCGACACCCACGTTGGGCTTCCGCTTGAAGGTTGCCGAGTACATGTCATGTAAACGACGGTAAGTGGTGGGAGCGTGTATGAAGAAGTACACCCCTGCAGGGTTAACATGATCTATTCGAATAGCCGCGTCCGCGGTAAAGGACTACTTGGTTGCCTATACAGTTCATAGACAAGTAAATGGAAACTGCTAAAAGCCTCAAGATAAGAGTGAGTGCCGAGGATGGCTCTTCCGTAGGAAGACGGAGGCGGATCCTCGGTAGTGTATTGAATTGGTGAGTAGTGGACTCGTGTGCGCAAAACCATTTCAAGTTGGAGTATCGTAGGATAGCCTAGCCAAGAGTCAAAGCTGGCTTGCTGCAATAACTCCACCAACCCTTCTTGATACTAAGCATGTATGTAGGATCTGATGTAAGTCTTGTTGAGTACCTTTGTACTCATGTTGCTATAATCTACATTTTTACAGAAGACGCTGCAACCCCTTCTGATGGGTTCTATGTAGACGTTGACATCAACGAGTAGGCTAAAGACCCAGGTGGTGACCCTGAGCTTGTGAAGGACCTTGTAGTATAGCTAGGCTTCCCAAGCCTCTTTTATTTTACTAGTTGTCTGTACTCAGACAAGTTACTTCCGCTGCTGGTTTGTATGACTGTATGACTTGTATGTTGGGTCGTGAGACCCGTACCTTTGTGTATGTTATGTATGGCTCCCTGAGCCTTAAATAAAGTACTTGTGTCGTAGAGTCATGTTGTGATGCTTCGTTGTATTTGCACATATCGAGCATATTGTGTGTATGGTTGAAATGCTTGGTATGTGTGGGATCTGACTATCTAGTTGTTTATCTTTAGTAGCCTCTCTTACCGGGAAATGTCTCCTAGTGTTACCGCTGAGCCATGGTAGCTTGCTACTGCTCTGGAACACTTAGGCTGGCCGGCATGTGTCCTTCTTCGTTCCTGTGTCTGTCCCTTCGGGGAAATGTCACGCCTTGAGTACCGGAGTCCTGTTAGCCCGCTACAGCCCGGTTTACCGGAGTCCTGCTAGCCCAGTGCTACAGCCCGGACCCACTTGCTGATGACCGACACGTTCGAAGCTGGGTCATGGATGCCTGTCCCTGTAAGTCTGTGCCACTTTGGGTTTACGACTAGTCATGTCAGCCCGGGCTCTTTATCATATGGATGCTAGCGACACTATCATATACGTGAGCCAAAAGGCGCAAACGGTCCCGGGCCAAGGTAAGGCGACACCCGTGGAGATACCGTGCGTGAGGCCGCAAAGTGATATGAGGTGTTACCGGCTAGATCGATGTGACATCGAGTCGGGGTCCTGACAGCGTTGGCATCAGAGCCGGACTGCCTGTAGGTTCTCCAAGCCAAACTGGTCGATGTTGAGTCTAGAAATTCTTTAGTTATATGTAGGGGAATTGTTTGTGGGTTGGAACGTAAGGCTCTTTTTACTTCTTTATCTTATGACATTCTGATCTGAGTCAGTCCATTCTTCCACCGGGGGTTAAGGAATTAGGACCTATTCTCTCTAACAGGATCACGTGTTACTAATCAGTAGTACCTTATAAGTTTGATGGATACAAGCCTAGTTCAGTTCTACTACCACATTATGTTGTTAGAATGGTTTCAGAACTTTGATATGATGATGTTGAGGGTGTACGAAATCCTTTGTCAAATGTCTCAAATCCTTCTTGAGCATTTACAGCTGTTATGCTGCCGAAATTTTGCTAGAAATTCTAATGCCCTTGCATTATGATTGTGCTTTCAGATGGCCACTCGCGACCTCAATCAAGTGGTTCGCCTGACTCGATGCCTAGATGTACCCGGCCATACTGCCAAGTTGGTCAGGGTAATGACTGAGGCTGGATACCGCTGGTATCCTGAGTACACGGTCGAAGAGCAATTCCGAGACTTTAATCAAAGCCAGTATCTCTGCACTGTCAGGATATTTCCATCTTATCCTGGATCCACCGAGCCTCTTCACTGCTCTTATGGACTCGGGGTTACCATTGAGATGGCTGTGCAGGACGCCGCCTACTCTATGATGACCATTATGCGAGTCAGATCTGGTATATTTCGGGACTCTGATTTCCGGTATATGCCAGGATCACTTCCGGGAGCACAAGGGTATCTCCAGGCTATTTATGCTGACCCCACTCAGGAGGATTCACGGACTCGCACCACTGCTGAGATGCTCGAGGATAAGGACCGTGAAAATCGGGCCTTGAGGTTAGAGCTCTTCAATACCCGTGCTGACCACTGGGCCACTTTGACTCGGTTCGCACCGGCAGTGCAAGCTGGATTCTCAGATATGCGCGATCTCTATCCTGTGATGTCTGCTCTGCCAGACGTGATGGTTTGGCGTGATGTAGGAGGCATCACCCCACCTCGCGGTCCCCGCAGGCCACCGTCTGTTGGTCCAAGGCCTCATCCTAGCCCCTATGGTCCACAAGCTCCGCGAGATCGTCTGTTTCCGGATGATCATGTTGAGCTTCCAGGCTATGGAGGTGACTTTTACGAGGACTACTACGGATCGGTCTGAGTTAGTGGTAGTATCACTAGTTCGCACTAGCTGTGTCGTCTATCGTCTCGCGTGACTCGTGGGATATGACCTAGTTGTACTCTTTCCGGAGGTGTAGAAGAATAATGTATAGGAGCTTGGAATGCCTCCGATGAGATGTAATCCTTTTCTCACCGTAATAGTACTTTGTTTGGTCTTGTACTAAACCCTGTATGGTGTGTATGACGATGGAATGAAAGAAGCAGTTTCTGTTTTTACCATGTCATACGGATGATCATCTTGCATTTCGAGTTATTCCTTACATTCTGTATCCTATGTCGGAATTTTATCATTCTGACTAAATCATTGTCTTGTTACCTAGGATGGTCAACACGCGCGCTAACCCTGCTTCTCAAGAGCAGGCCGAAGGCAGTGAAGGCAGGAATGAAAATCTGCCTCATCCTCCTTCACTAGCCGAGGTTATGATGGAAGCTGAGAGAAACAAGCGGGAGACCAACCGTTTGTTGGAGCGTATTGAACAGAACACGGCACACCATCAGAGGACTAACGTGGTGTCACTCAGTGATTTTATCAAATTACATCCACCCACGTTCCACCACTCCGTCGAGCCTCTCGACGCTGATGACTGGCTTCGCAGTATCTCTCACAAACTGCGTTCCGCGCTGGTAGCGGAGGCTGACAAGGTCACCTTTGCTGCATATCATCTTGAAGGCCCCGCCAGTCTATGGTGGGAAAATTATGGAGCTATGCGCCCAGCGGGCCATGTCACTACTTGGGCTGAGTTCAGCGAGGCTTTCCGTGAGCATCATATTCCGGAGGGTCTCATGGACCGCAAACGTGAAGAATTTTGCAGTTTCACCCAAGGCCGACTTTCTGTGGATGTTTACAGCAGGGAGTTTGGTAATCTCGCACGATATGCAACCGAGGAAGTTTCTACTAACGCCAAGAAGCAAGCAAGGTTCCGTAAGGGCCTTAGTCCTGAGCTTCGCCGTGACCTCCGTCTGCATGAGTGCACATCCTTCCAGAAACTTGTCAACAAAGCCATTAGTGCTGAAACTGGTCAGACTGACTATGACGCAACACGCAAGCATGGCCGTGATATGGGTTCCTCATCCGGTGCTGGTCCTCAGAAGCGCCGCGTGTGGGTACCCAACACCGCCCTGCCACCCAGGTTCACACCGAGGCCATCCTTCCAGGCGCCTCGCCCCGTTCAGCAGTCTGCACCGGCCAAGCCCTATGGGGGTCCAACTAACAATGCTCCTCCACGTACCAGTTCCGTGACTTGTTTCAAGTGTGGGGAATCTGGCCACTATATGCGTGAGTGTCCCCAGACCAACCCCAATCAATCTGCTAAAGCTGTTGGCCGTGGCAAGCCGACAGGAAAAATATTCCACGCCAAGCCGGTCACCGCCTCACGTGGCCATGTCAACTGTATCTCTGCCGAAGAAGCTCAAGAGGATCCCAACGTCGTTCTCGGTACGCTTCTTGTCAATTGCCACCCGGCATCTGTTCTTTTCGATACAGGAGCCTCTCATTCTTTTATATCTGAAAATTATGCTCGTTTGCATAACGTCGCATTCGGTGATATGCCAACCTCTATGGTAATTCAAACTCCGGGATCCAAATGGCAAACTTCTAGAGTAAGCCATGGAAATGAAATCCAAGTCGACAGACTTGTTTTCCTTGCCTCTTTGATAGCCCTTAAATTTTCAGATATTAATATCATTTTGGGTATGGACTGGATGTCAGCTCATCATGCCAAAATTGATTGCTTCTCTAGGACTGTTCAACTCACTCACCCTTCGGGCAAGGTAGTCAATGTCTTGACCCGATTAGCCAAGCGACAATTATATTCTCTTAACGCCAGCCCTTTGCCAGACCTTGAGGACGTTCCGGTAGTCCGTGACTTTCCGGATGTTTTCCCAGAGGAATTGCCAGGTGTTCCACCTGACAGGGATGTTGAGTTCGTAATAGACCTCATTCCAGGAACCGTTCCGATTGCTAGAAGACCTTATAAGATGGCACCCCTAGAACTAGCCGAGCTTAAGAAACAACTCGATGAGTCCTTGAAAAAGGGTTTCATCCGACCTAGCTCTTCTCCGTGGGCTTGCCCCGTCCTATTCGTCAAGAAGAAGGATGGTACGGACCGGATGGTTGTAGATTACCGACCTGTCAATTTGGTCACAATCAAGAACAAATATCCACTTCCCAGGATCAACGACCTGTATGATCAGCTCGCTGGATCCTCAGTCTTCTCCAAGATGGATTTGAGGTTGGGCTACCATCAAATCAAAATCAGAAACGGGGACATTCCTAAAACGGCCTTTGTTACTCGTTATGGCCAATACGAGTACACCGTCATGTCCTTCGGTTTAACCAACGCTCCAGCCACCTTTTCTCGGTTAATGAACTCAATCTTCATGGAGTATTTGGATAGATTCGTTGTAGTTTACCTCGATGATATACTCATCTACTCCAAGAACGAGGAAGGACATGCCGAACATTTAAGGCTAGTGTTGCAGAAACTTCGAGAGCATCGCCTTTATGCTAAATTTTCTAAATGTGAATTCTGGTTGCCAGAAGTGACCTATCTGGGTCATGTAATATCTGGTAAAGGTATTGCTGTCAACCCTGAGCGAGTTCAAGCCGTCCTTAACTGGACTCCACCTGAATCGGTCAAGCAAGTTCGGAGTTTTCTAGGCTTAGCGAGCTATTGTCGTCGCTTTGTCGAGAACTTCTCCAAGGTTGCCAAACCTCTAACCGAACTCCTCAAGAAAGATAAGAAGTTTGAGTGGAGTCCACAATGTGAGCACAGCTTTCAGGAACTGAAAAGACGCCTGACTTCTGCTCCCGTACTGGTACCGCCAGACTTCTCCAAGGATTTTGTTATCTACTGCGACGCCTCGCGACAAGGACTAGGTTGCATTCTCATGCAAGATCGACACGTAATTGCCTACGCTTCACGGCAATTGCACCCACACGAGGAGAATTATCCTACTCATGATCTAGAGCTTGCAGCTGTAGTCTATGCACTTAAGACCTGGCGACATTACCTCCTCGGTAATCGTTGCGAAATATTCACTGATCACCAAAGTTTGAAGTACATCTTCACCCAACCGGATCTGAACCTCAGGCAAAGACGTTGGGTTGAATTGATCACAGATTTCGATTTAGGAATAACCTACACCCCAGGGAAAGCCAACGTCATGGCTGATGCGCTAAGTCGTAAATCTTATTGTAACAACCTGATGTTACAACAAAGTCAACCGCTTCTCCATGAGGAATTTCGGAAGCTTAACCTTCACATTGTTCCTCAAGGTTTTCTTTCCACCTTGGTGGCAAAACCTACCCTTACGGATCAGATTATCAAGGCACAGAAGGTAGATCCGGGAATCTCCCGCATCAAGAGAAACATTCGGCAAGGAATTGCGAATTGCTTCTCCATTAATGATCAAGGGGTCGTATACTTCGGGAATCGACTAGTGGTTCCCAAAGTGCGAAACCTGAGGCGTTTGATCCTTAAGGAAGCTCATGAATCTCCTCTCACCATTCATCCCGGTAGCACTAAGATGTATCAGGACCTACGCCAGAGGTTCTGGTGGACTAGGATGAAGAGAGAAATTGCTCAGTATATTGCAAATTGCGACGTCTGTCGTCGTGTAAAAGCAGAGCACCAACGGCCTGCTGGCACCCTTCAACCCTTAGCTATTCCTGAATGGAAATGGGATAAAATTGGTATGGATTTCATTACCGGTTTTCCCAGGACCAAGAGAGGGAATAATGCTATTTTCGTCGTGGTCGATCGTCTTTCCAAAGTAGCCCATTTCCTACCTGTTCGAGAGTGTATAACCGCTAGTCAGCTGGCAGACTTATACATCTCCCGAATAGTGTCCCTCCATGGTGTTCCTTTGGAAATTAACTCGGATCGAGGAAGTCTTTTCACCTCTCGATTTTGGGAAAGTTTCCAAAATGCTATGGGAACTCGTCTCTCCTTTAGCACCGCCTTCCACCCTCAGTCGAGTGGTCAAGTGGAACGCGTCAACCAGAGAAGACATGCTTCGAGCCTCTGTTATCTCATTCGGAATGGACTGGGAAAAGTGCCTTCCATTTGCCGAATTCGCTTACAACAACAGCTATCAATCTAGCTTGGGTAAAGCCCCTTTTGAAGTTCTCTATGGACGACGGTGTCGAACACCCCTTAACTGGTCAGAGACCGGGGAAAGACAATTCTTTGGCCCGGATATGATTCAGGAAGCAGAAGAACAAGTTCGCATCGTTCGTGAAAAGTTGAAAACAGCCCAATCTCGTCAAAAGAGTCAATATGACCGAAAACATAAGGCTATGACTTTCGAGGTTGACGAGAAGGCTTATCTTCGGGTCACCCCTTTGAAGGGAACCCATCGTTTCGGTATCAAAGGCAAATTGGCTCCTCGTTACATTGGACCTTTTCGCATTCTTGCCAAACGAGGGGAAGTTGCCTACCAGCTGGAACTACCTCCGCATCTCTCCAGAGTCCACGATGTCTTCCACGTTTCTCAACTCAGGCGTTGCTTCTCGGATCCTATCCGTGAAGTGGACCACGAAACGCTTGATCTCCAGGATAATCTTACATATCGAGAGTACCCCATTCGTATCCTCGATCAGGCCGAGCGTATCACCCGACGTCAGAACATCAAGTTCCTCAAAGTACAATGGTCGCACCATTCTGAGGATGAAGCAACCTGGGAAAGGGAAGATCGTCTTCGACTTGATTATCCCGCCTTCTTCCCGGAGGAACCCAAATCTCGGGACGAGATTCTTTTGAGTGGGGGTGAGTTGTCACACCCTAGCTAGTCATGCATTAGAGTGTTGCATCATGTTTACTCTTTCATCAGAAACTTGAAATGGGGATCTGTGAAACCCTCAGAATCATTTTGAAAATGATCCAAATAAAAACTTCTCCAAAAGGGTCCAAGAAAATGCTCATGTTGCTCTCTGAAAATATTGGACAGAGATAAAAATCAAACCAATATTTTTAGTGGCTCATGGACATTTATTTTGGGCATTTGGAATTAATGCATAAATATTTGCTTTGGAAATATATTTCTATATATATTAATATATGTCCAAATATTATGCCAATTATAAAGGAGCTCTGGAATAATATATCTAGCCCCTGAAAAATTTGGCATAAGTTAAATAAATGATTTAATATATTATTTAAATCAAAACAAATGTCAGAAATTAGAAAACAGAAAAATAATAAAAGGGAGAAGCTTACCTGGGCTCCTCCACTGTGCAGCCCATCCAGCTGGTCGGCCCAGCCAGCAGGCGGCCCAGCCCGCCTCCCTCCTCTGTCGTCTTCGTCCCGACAGAGGGAGGGGAGTGTGGCCGGCGCGCGCGCCCGCCACCGCGCCACGCCACCTCTCTCCCTGCCTGCCTGCCCTCCCCTCCTCGCCTCGATGCCCTGGACGACGCCACGCCTCCCCCCTGCTCTCTCTCACTCTCCCTCGGCTCTCCCCTCCTCTCCCTCGCTCTCTCTCTCACACGGCCGAACACCACCGTCGCCGCCGTTCGCCTTAGCAGCCGTCTCCGGCCACCCCTCGCTCCCCCGACTAGCTCAGGAGCTCCGCCTCGACCTCCTCTTCCTCCCCACCGCTCCACGGGTCTCCGGAAGCCCTGCATCGCCGCCACGTCGTCGTTCCCCTCCTCGGACTCCGACAACCGTCGCCGTCGATTCGCCGTCTCCAGCGCGTCCCCGAGCCCGCTTCGACGCCCACTGCAACCGCGGTGAGCTACGCCACCGTTTCCCCCTTTTCTCCCCCTCGTTCCCTCACCGTAGCCTCCTCCCCACCACGGCCGAACCTCCGCCGTCGCCGAGCTCGCCGTCGACGCAGCTCCGGTGACCATTTGGTCACCCCGGCGAGTCCAACGAGTTCGTAAGGCTCCTTAGAGCATCCCTAGCGCCTCGCTTCGCTCGCCTTCGAGCTCCAACCCCGTTTCCGTGCACGCCCGAACTCCGGTGGCCGCAGCCGAGCTCGCCGCCGTCGACTCCGGCCACCTCAGGCCCGGCCACCACCACCGTTCGACGCGCGGGAGCAAGGGCTCTCCAACAAGCCCAAGCACAGCCTCGCCCGTGCCCTGTAGCGCGATCCCGCATCACGCCGCCGTCTCGGACCTCGCCGGCGTCATGTCGCCGGTGGGGTTTGACTTGTCCGACCTGGGGTTTGACCCCCCCAGGGTCACTGACGCGTGGGCCCCGTCGGCCAGGTGGACATCATTAGCGCTAACCACTGTTAGTTAACCCCCTGACACTGACCAGTGGGCCCCAGCGCCACTAATTAGTAATTAGGATTAAACTAACTCTGTTTAACCCCCCTGCCACTGACGTGTGGGCCCCACACGTCAGGTTTGACCTCAGCCAGCCGCAGTTGACCACTGACGTCATGCTGACGTCATGCTGGCGCAATAATTATATTTCTGGATTTAAATTAAATCAGGAAACTCCAGAATATTATTTAAACTTCAAAAATTCATAACTTTTATTCTGTAATTCCAAATTGGACAAATTATATATGAAAAATGATCAGAAAAATCCAATCTATCCATCTGTACTATTTTCATGCATGATCAAACAAGTTAAATTGATGTTTCAAGCAGAACAAGGAAAAGCACTTTAAAAGGCCATATTTGAATTTGAAATTTGAATGCTTGATTCAAATTTGTTCAAACCCTTCTGGTTTTAGTTGCATTAGCCCAACACACTCATATTGCCATGTTTCATGCATGCATCATATTGTTGCACATTGTTTGGTGATGGTTGTGTATCGATGTCCCTTGCGACAGGTTCTGCCTCCGAGGAGTACCGTGATTACCCTAACGAAGAACCGTATCAGTGCATCGAACCATCAGGCAAGCAACCATTGATCATATCGATACAATCCCATGTTCTCGCTCCTGCTCTCTTTTACTGCATTAAGACAATGCGATTCAAACTGCTGTGTGCTACGGTAGTTGAACCCATTTCCTCTGCATGACCTGTCATTGCCACAGTAACTAGATGAAACCCACTAGCATGTGTAGGAGTTGATTGAGCCCTATGTATGTGTTGTTCCTACCTTGCTATGCCTGCTATGCTTAGAGTCATGTCAGGTCTGGTTCATGTGGGTGATGGGCTAGAGTGAAATGATTATGTCGGTAATGACAGTGGTGTGGTGAACACGATTTGGTAAAGGTATCGATGAGAGGCCATGTAGGAGTACATTGTGGGTTGTTTCATTGAAGCCGACCTTAAGCACTGAGATCTGTATGTGTGATTTAAGAATCAGCTACTACCATGCATTGGGCCCGAAACCAATGGACCCTCTCGGCTTCTTATTCACCCTAGTTCTCCGTCCAGGAGTTGCAAGTAGTTTCTGGTGTTTGTAGCCTACTGGAGGCCGTGGACAGCGCTGACCGTAGGGGTGGGCTGTGATGCGGTAGGTACGTGGCACGGTGTACCGAATACCCGTTAGGTATCTCGGGAACCCTGTTCACATCGTTCGGGGCCGTATGGGAAACCTCGGCCGGACTCCCTGCGGATGGAACCTGGATAGGCGATAAACCTGGACTAGAGGCTTAGGTGATTAGGTAGGTCGTGGCCGACACCCACGTTGGGCTTCCGCTTGAAGGTTGCCGAGTACATGTCGTGTAAACGACGGTAAGTGGTGGGAGCGTGTATGAAGAAGTACACCCCTGCAGGGTTAACATGATCTATTCGAATAGCCGCGTCCGCGGTAAAGGACTACTTGGTTGCCTATACAGTTCATAGACAAGTAAATGGAAACTGCTAAAAGCCTCAAGATAAGAGTGAGTGCCGAGGATGGCTCTTCCGTAGGAAGACGGAGGCGGATCCTCGGTAGTGTATTGAATTGGTGAGTAGTGGACTCGTGTGCGCAAAACCATTTCAAGTTGGAGTATCGTAGGATAGCCTAGCCAAGAGTCAAAGCTGGCTTGCTGCAATAACTCCACCAACCCTTCTTGATACTAAGCATGTATGTAGGATCTGATGTAAGTCTTGCTGAGTACCTTTGTACTCATGTTGCTATAATCTACATTTTTACAGAAGATGCTGCAACCCCTTCTGATGGGTTCTATGTAGACGTTGACATCAACGAGTAGGCTAAAGACCCAGGTGGTGACCCTGAGCTTGTGAAGGACCTTGTAGTATAGCTAGGCTTCCCAAGCCTCTTTTATTTTACTAGTTGTCTGTACTCAGACAAGTTACTTCCGCTGCTGGTTTGTATGACTATATGACTTGTATGTTGGGTCGTGAGACCCGTACCTTTGTGTATGTTATGTATGGCTCCCTGAGCCTTAAATAAAGTACTTGTGTCGTAGAGTCATGTTGTGATGCTTCGTTGTATTTGCACATATCGAGCATATTGTGTGTATGATTGAAATGCTTGGTATGTGTGGGATCTGACTATCTAGTTGTTTATCTTTAGTAGCCTCTCTTACCGGGAAATGTCTCCTAGTGTTACCGCTGAGCCATGGTAGCTTGCTACTGCTCTGGAACACTTAGGCTGGCCGGCATGTGTCCTTCTTCGTTCTTGTGTCTGTCCCTTCGGGGAAATGTCACGCTTTGAGTACCGGAGTCCTGTTAGCCCGCTACAGCCCGGTTTACCGGAGTCCTGCTAGCCCAGTGCTACAGCCCGGACCCACTTGCTGATTACCGACACGTTCGAAGCTGGGTCATGGATGCCTGTCCCTGTAAGTCTGTGCCACTTTGGGTTTACGACTAGTCATGTCAGCCCGGGCTCTTTATCATATGGATGCTAGCGACACTATCATATACGTGAGCCAAAAGGCGCAAACGGTCCCGGGCAAAGGTAAGGCGACACCCGTGGGGATACCGTGCGTGAGGCCGCAAAGTGATATGAGGTGTTACCGGCTAGATCGATGTGACATCGAGTCGGGGTCCTGACACAGAGGCCAGTAGATACCTGCTGGATCTTTGTGCCCCGTTGTCGCCATGGGTTGGGCCTGTTAAAAACAAAAACAAGACTGGGCAGTCTACATCCTAGTTGAAACTTCATCGACCTGAAAAAACAATATACATGCTCAATAAACGAGAGAATTCTGCAAGTACATACTGATAACTGGGATGCAGCAGGGATATTGTTTTTTCATCGTGATAATAAGTGCATCCACTTGTTTTGAAAATTTTGGAGAACTGGGAATTCCAACGGCAGGTGCTTATGCTACCCATCAAATAAAAATCAGGTTCCTGGAAATTCGTTTCGAAACAAATGATTCTGCTTTATATCCACGTCGACCCTCGGCATGATGGTTGGAAGCAAATGTCAAGTTCATACCAAAAGATCGTTAACAACATTACAACAATACCAACTTGTGGATGACAAGGTAGTACAAGTACCAATACCAAACTAACTTATAATCTTTTTACTCCTGGCCCTAGTATTCGTCTGGTAAAAAAATCTTGCAGAGGACCAGTTCCCGCTCCTTCTCTTGCTCCAGGTCCCTGAGGTGGTACTGGTGCATCACCCAGTTGGTCATGTGCTGGTCGAAGTTCTTGTTGGTGTGCAGCACTAGAACCTTTTTGTTGCCCGTCTGCCGGCCGTTGACCATCACCGGCAAGGTATTGCCGATCTTGTGCCACATCGCGTGCATGCCACACTCCGACAGTATCTTGCAATGCGTCCACGTGCCCCTTTTGAAGGCCCTGGAATTGCGCTGGAAGAAATGCTTGCTTAGGCCACTTAGTGTGATACCTGCAGTATTGTCGAATACAGGTTTTAGTGTACATAATTGGCATTTTCATAACATCTTTGGCATGTTGCAGTCACTTGTTTCACTTTTTATTAACAGTCAAATTGTAATTACTTCACCACGTCTACGTCTAAAAACAAAAATAGAGCTATAAACAAAGGAATATGTTTGTGCAAGTAGACGGCCGATCGGTGTCTTACCTGGAAGTTTCTCAGGATGGGTGTAGCGTATGCCGTGCTCGCTGTCGATGGTTGGTATGAACAAATCGATGAGAGGGTGAGATCTCACGCTGTCAGCACTCACTTTGGCCTCAAGGTGCTCGATCAGCTCCTGATCCGTGGGATCGAACTTGATGCCAGCCGGCAGCATCGGCCAATCCTTCTTCAACTTGCGTCGGTTAGTTCCAGTTATATGGTACTCAATGTGTGATCAATCGACTGTTTTAAGTGAATGATGAAAGATTCTGACAGATAAGTGGTACTCCAAATCTGATGTCCAGAATACCCGAATACGCCACCGTGATTCTTGTGTCACCTCACATGCAACATGGTTTTACGTCAATTCAATGTATGGACATGATGAATAATTTGACCGACGTATACTAGTACTGCTATTGTACTACTTACTAGTCATATTTAGTGTCACATTTTAACCATAGGTTTAACTAACAAGTACACACTTGAAGCCTAATTGATATATATGGCTTCTGCACAGCATCTCCATCATCATTATCAGTACATCCAACGCAGGTGAGTTAGGATGCACTTGATCCCAGAAAGGTATATATCCTTCAAACCAGAGGAGTGCTTCAAACTAACAACAATACATAATATCCAACAAAAGAGGGTCGTGCTACAGCAGCAGAATACATTGCTCAGTCTAGATATCAGTACGAATCAAGTTGTGCATATTTTCTATTGGCATGAACCACATCGCCGCATGTCTGGTTTTGCAAAAGCCATCCATCGCATGGAAGCTTGATGTCTTTCACATACTAAAGATTATCTGGCAACAAGCTGCGTCGACGAATCTCTGGATATGGTGATGCATGAAACCCATGGTATGATGTGTAATCAAAGTCCCCCCTGGTGAATGGAAGTTGCATAGAACGGTAATCATCGCCGGTGATATGATCGATGATTGGTTGGATGATCAGATAATTGAGCCCGAGGAACATGGAGTGGTTGCCGAGGCTGTAAACCCACCTCCATTCGAATATGCTGTGGCACCCCGGCTCAGAGAAAACCGGAATGCCCCGTATTCCAGTCCAGAGATCGAGATGAAGTCTTCTGGAATACGACAATACTTAGCATAGAACAAACCAGCCTTCTATTATTACACGAATATGAATACAAGGTCTCCGATATTACAATGAATAACATCAGCACGGTGACACTACACCATCCTCAGTTGCTCTATGCAGGCAGCAGAATAACTTGAAGCAGCAAAATAACTCTAGCAGCAGAACAACCACGACGGTGGTGAACTCCACTCTGCAGGGACTCTGGCTGGAACGCTTACCCTAGCTCGCACGAACGGAAACCAGGACAAGCAAGCAATCAAATCTGGCATGACCTACAAGCTCGCATGACACGCCAGGTCAGTACATTGAATGTACTTGCAACCTCACAATAACCAGAAGCATTCAAGACAGACAACAGCATGGCAATTACAGGTTAAGCAGAAATTTAACATGATATCATCAGAACAATATAGCATGGACAACTTGAACATGATATAGTTAACACAACATGATCTGACAATACTAGCATGCAACATGATGACACTACATGCACCATTTAATTCTGCTCGGGGTACCTCGTAACCAACACATGCATCACATACCAACCTCGGACATCACATGATCATCTCAGGATCAAATCAAGCTTGGTATAAACAATACCGTAGTAATCATTACATGACCACAAGGAGATCGATCTTTACCCACGATTCTTGTACAACATCACAAATATACCACAACTCGGTATCCTTGATGCCATCGTGATCCTTACGGTGATGACAACCACGACCAACACTTGGTCCCAGACCATGATTCTTACGGCGATAACAACCCGACCAATAAATGGCCCGTGATCCTTACGGCGATCACAACCCGACCACTAAATGGCCCGTGATCCTTACGGTGATCACAACCCAACCACTAAATGGCTCGTGATCCTTACGGCGATCACAACCACGAGTTGTCATTAATCAAGTTATTCTTATTACTGTTGACTCATGGTGTACCCTACTCTTGACATGGGCCCTTATCCGCGGGCGCGGCTAAAATTCAACGATATGCTGGTCGTACCCGAGAACACAGTGCTCCCTCTGGCTGACAGGTGGGACCAGGGCCCATTGTCAGTCTATTCTTCTACCTCTGGCTCTCTCTTCTTCCTCTCTCCTGCGCGTTTTTCCCGGTTTTCCCACTAGAGACGACTAGCGCGTAGGGCATCTAGGCCGTACTGCGGTAGTGCGCGGCGTGCTTGCTGCCGGTGCAGCGTGCACTCACGTCGTGGGTCAGTGCGCTGCCGGCACTGCTCGCGGATTCGCCTCCGAGCACCGGCGATCTGGTGATGAGCAGCGGTGGTGGACTTCGTCCACCGTACACCGATCCCGAGCTATAAAACGACTGCGGTGCTCCTTCTTCATCTCCGCACCTGGCCTCGCTTCTACTCCTCCTCCTTCTCCATTACCGTTCACCGGAGCTCGAGACGAGGCTCCAATGGCGGAGACGGTGCCGGACTGGTACATGATCCTGGTGTGTGGAGGGCTGGCGGCAGTGCTAGGGCTCTCGGTGCTCCTGTGCGCGATGATCTATGATGATCGTTGCGATGCTGCCGCTCGGGTGCTGGCTCTCCGTGGTGGCGGTGATCACGAGGATTAGGCGTAATCCCAAGTGTTTTATCGCTAACGATGTGTTGGAGGTGGATAGTGTCCGGATGATTATCTGCTAATCTCTCCCTTGGCGGTATGTGGAGTGCTTAGGAGGGTGGTTGGTGAGTGCAACACGGTTGCGTGTATTTCAGGTAGTGTAAGAGTCCGAGTGGTTGTGGGCCTGCTGCCGTGGTGCTGCGTGAAATAAAAATGAATAATCCATGCAGCAAGAGAATAATAGATGCAGCAAATCCTAGAAGAAGAAAATCTCATCCCAGGATTTTTCGAGGTTACACATGTTGCTCACGAAGAAAACCACTCACAAACGTATAAACTAAATACTCGACTCGTTGCACAAATTTGAGGTACCATGCATAAGTTACAACATAATAGTAAATGCTGAAATAACAACTACAGCAGTGGCGTCTAAGATGAGAATGGTAACTGGACAGGGTCCCGATAAAATGTCTCTGGTAAAGGGATATACTCCTCCTCAATTGGGGAAAGTGGATTGACCAGTCGATGTATGAGTCTCTCCGGATCGGGCCTCAGTGGTCTGCCGATTGCAACCTGAGGGTTCAGATCAGTGAGATTCTAGAGATAATCCATCATTTGCTAATTCAAATGCTCTTGCGCGATGATTTATTGGATGAGGTTGGCCAGTACTGGGTCTTTCTCAATCCGCCCACCGGGGAAAGATGTTACTCCCCCAGGCGTTGCACAGCTCGAAAAGTAATAATATCCTCGCTCGTGGGCATAGGGCACTGCGGATCGAAGGCGAGCAATCGCTTCTTTCGCAGCAGCTTCTATGGCTAGGTGTGGGGTTTGCATAGATTTCCCTACGAAGGAAACTTCCATTGGATCTTGATTGGAGTCTACGGGAGGGATGTGTACTGCTGCCCAATATTCCGAGGTGGAAAAAGTGATTCTCGATTTGAACAGCTCGTACTGGGGTGGCTGGGAAGAACCCATGGTACTGCAGGTAAAGTCCCACAATATCTTGACAAAGCTACCTGGGGTTGCATCTGGGGTTCTCAGATGAATATTGGGGCTCGGCATGACAGGAAAAAGGGTGTGAGGGTGGTGCATAAGATGTGGGGTGCTTGGTAAGATCACAAGGTGCCCTTTAAATAGCAAAGGGGTTGGGTCATTTCACCGTGGTGAAAGGTAATAAATTTACCAGCCTAGTTCCAAAGGTCGGGTTAGTGTCAGAGATACACATATCTCATAAAGAGATGTGTTACTGTGGTTGTCGTCGGGGTTGGTTTTGGTAGCTGTGCCCGGAAAATATGCAACTATGCGCTGACAAATACGCAAGTCTACTATTAAAACAGAGGCGCAATGACAGGCTGCGTTTATATACAAGGTCGCATGATTACAAAGCGAGGATACACTGAAACTGGGTACTACTTATACGACTAGTCTACCTCGTTTACGTCTAAACGGGCGTGCCTGGTGGATGACGAGGCTTCTCCATGTGTCTCACTGCCGGGATTAGTCGGAGATGGCAGAGGGACTGCAGGGTCGGGGTAGCGATGATGACCATCGCGGGGATTGTTAGCCACAATCTCGCTGGAGTGTGCTCCCAAAAGGCGTCAAAGCACTTCTGGGGTCATCAAGACACCTTGGCCGCTGGTTGGAGTCGACCTCAGGGTCTCTATCGGGTGTCCAAACAGTACGACTGGGTTGTCGGCGTCAAACTCGGCTTCCCTGCTTCCCGGGGCTCGGCGAACCAGCTCTCCTCGAGCTGTGATCAGATCAATAGTGATCTGATCAAACAATGCCTCTAGTGCACTTACATAGCGCACTAGGTGCAACAATGCGGGATCCGTCTCGTGATCTCCGTTGGCAACTTGGGGTGGTCTACATACCCTTCACGCCTGGGGTAGTAGTAGAATGAGCGACAGTTAACTCGGGGCCACAACTGCCGAAGTTGAACTATAGCTTCTCGAGCAGCTAGCTAGATGGCTTGTGGCTCAAAGGAAGTTGTTCTTCCGGTGAACCTGTAGGGGCGTTCTGGCGATAGACCCCTACCGTAGATGTGCACAGTGGCCCAGAATTGGCGGTCTTCACCGCTCATGGGTCCTTGGTACACAACATATTCTGGGGGCTCTTCTAACGCGTAGGCACGACGGGTGAGGTTTGCGAGTATGGTCATGAAACCTCCAAGATTGGTTGCTGTGGTCTCATTATGCACAATGGGACCAGGCATTGTGGCTAGGTTGGGGAAGAGGCTATGCTGGGTTGAGGCTAGCGTGCCCTTTTTATAGAAAAGGGAACGGTGTCTTTCTTCGCACGCTTGCGAATGGGACATTTTTGCCATCAGTCATTGGCGTGTGATCGACAGGCTAGACTGATAGGTTGGGCACCAACTGCCAAAAGTGTCGGACTTACTGTGTGGCTATCTTGCACGGAAAGCTTGGCTGGGGTTTTGGTTAGGGTCTGCTAGGTTGGTTTACCTAAGTTATCCGACCTGGCTAAGATAGGGTTAGCCAATGGTCAGCCTGGTTCTGATACCAAGTCTGTCACGACCGGTTTTTTCCGGGTATCAAATTCCAGAAAGAAACCGCCGTGCTCATCAGCCCCAGGATTAGTGTTAGCTGATGAGTTTCCAACTTGATACAGAAATTCCAAGCAAATACAAAATATGTATTACAAGACCATTCTGGTCTGCGAGTACAACAAATGGTTTCTAGTGGTTGATGGCGGAAGCGGGTTGTGAACATCAGTGTCCATGGAACTCCATTTCCCACGGGAACAGCTGACCAGGTTAACTCCTATCTTCGCGGGGTTGCTATCACCATAACGTGGGTTCCGGGGCAATCCTCACGGTCGCTCCTCTTCGCGCAAGAAATCTAGCCAAGACAATAGCCAGGGGCAAGCCAGTGAGTACTTTGAATGTACTCGCAAACATTATGAACACATGAATAATATAATGATGTGCTGAAAATATTCTATACTCATGACGTCAGTCAAAAATATAAATATAACTCGGATGCGTGTAAGCAGGTTAACTAAGAATATGCAATAACTTAGCAATATTAAAATTATGAAATAAACAACAAAGAATTGCCACAGTCGGGCGTCTGAGCGACACCACATACCGGGCTTTAAAAGAAATGCCACAGTCAGGCGTCTGAGCGACACCACATAAAGGGCTTTAAAAGAAATGCCACAGTCGGGCGTCTGAGCGACACCACGTACAGGGCTTTAAAAGAAATGCCACA
>NC_041391.1:184297557-184302338 GCF_002162155.2 Triticum dicoccoides | reverse complement strand
ATGCCACAGTCGGGCGTCTGAGCGACACCACATATAGGGCTTTAAAAAGAAATGCCACAGTCGGGCGTCTGGGCGACACCACATACAGGGTTTTAAAAGAAATGCCACAGTCGGGCGTCTAAGCAACACCACATACAGGGCTTTAAAAGAAATGCCACAGTCGGGCGTCTGAGCGACACCACGTACATGGCCTTAAAAGAAATAATCATAGTGAATATCCCGGAGGTAGAACCATCCCAGGAGTATTCGATAATACCAAAAATATCACGGGTTAGTCCACAACAAAATAATAATCATCATTATCAAATGTCACAAGTTGTAATATCAGTCCTCATTTAACAGCTTCACCTCCGAAGACCGACACTAAGACCGACACTTGAACCATCCCAGACTGTAATCCTTAACCATGGACACGGCTATTCGAATAGGTTTAATCTTTGCAGAGGGTGTACTCTTTACCCACGAGTAACGGATTTCTTTAGTCCATCGGGACTATACGGTCTTTTTGTTGAAAACACACCGAACTTGCACACACCAGCTTAACTCACACGTGTCTGGAATTACCCACGACACCTGTCAAGCAAACTCTAAGTGGGAAGGCTACAACCTCACGTAGCATGGGATCAAATTTATATTGCGCGCTCTAAGGGGTGGCCTCCCCTCTCGGTCTCAACCGGTAACACCCATGCCCCCGGACCAGGTGGCCTGCTTACCAGCTACAACCGGTATCTTCCACCCTGGCCTCTCTGTACGGTGTGTGCTATAAAGAGGTTGACAACTTACTAAACCGTACTCTACTTGTTGTAGAGACGAGTGGTAGTACGAAGCAAGTATGGGGGTTACTGGAACAAGACTCGATCTATGGTCGACTCAGGAGGTTTAAGTATTCCCTGCATGATTAGCATAACAATTATATTTCAACCAACATAATCACCGCTCATATCACCTTACCATGCCATACCAGACATAACCGTTTCGACGGAGACCGGCGACAAACTCATGCCTACCCAAGGCAGAGGTTTTCCCGGGTTCCTGCCGGTATGCATGTAAGGCACATGAGGATGATTTTCATCACAAGTGTGATCATTTCCAACAGCATGGAAATCACTAACATGCACCCATGCATATGATCATATCACATGAAATAACAAGTTTCCTCCAAAGTGAGGTGATGTTATGAATGTGTCATCAAACACACAAAAATATTTATGCCGGGGTTCAGAATGCTTGCCTTCAGGTCATGGGAAGGCAGGGAGCATTTCAAACTCTTGAAATACTTCTCTCCTCTTCAAAAATCCTATCTTTGAAAGTATAAATGAATTAACACACAAAATAAAAACAGCACAAAAGGTTGTTTGAAAAATTTCCAAATAAATCTTAAAATAAACTAGACAGAATTTGAGAGATGTAGGAAAAAGAATCAATTCATTTGGGGTTTTAATTATAAAGATATAGCCAGTCAAAGATTTGGTCAAAATCTGTTTTTAATAAAAAAAGAAAAAGAAAACGTTTCAAACGAGATTACGCTTTCTGGCAGAGGAGGCGTACTTGAGGGTTTATGCCTCCACTTATCAGCGTGGACCACGCAGGGGCCACTGACAGTGGGTCCAGGGGGCCCACTAGTCATGTTTGACTAGTCTGCATTCCTTCTTCTCCCTCTATCCTGAGCGGAGGCGGAACTCCGGCGACTGTCACCGGCGAACGGCGGGTCCTTGAGGGAAGCTGAGGGCGGGAATGGATCCGCGGGTCGATGGTGATCCTACTGGTAGTCGCTGGGTCGGCTGGGACGGCGAGGGTTGCCGGCGGCGAGCTTCGCGGCGGCCGGTGGCTTCGGGAGCAAAGTGAGTTTGTGGCTAGGGTGGCTCTACATCGCAGCTGGGGTTCTGGGTGGCACCGCAAGAAGTAGTGGAGTCGCTTGGTGGCGTTGGAAGGGCCGGGGAGGCTCTGGTTGTGCCGAACGGAGCCGGGAGGCGGCGGTAGCCGAACTGGCCGGAGTCGGTGAAGACGGCCTCTTCCCCCTCAAATTGACGGCAACGGGGTACTAGGAGGATGGTGAGAGGCTGCCTGCGTGCGAGGATGAGCTCGGGGCTCTTTAAATAGACTCGCCGAGGCGGTTCCGCGGCGGCCGGGGATAAGGTTGCCGGCGACCGTCTTACTTTGCTGCAGAGCGACGTGGCGGTGGCTGGCTAGCTCCAAGGGCTAACGACGATCACTCCACTGTCGAAGGAGGCGAGCTGGCGCACTGTGGTGGCTTGGGCGGTGCTGTCCATGGCGGTGGCGGACGCGGCCGCAAGCGTGCCGCCAAGAAGCTTGCTGCGGCGCCGCTGTAGCGAGCCAGGGGCAGTCGGGGCTCTTGGCGTGACGCGGCAAGGGTGGAAAGATCAGGACGAGCTCGGGGAGGTCTATCCAGGGGCGCGCTTGCTCGGGCGCGGCATGTGCAAAACGCGTGCTCTGCTCGCGCTCCGGGCGTGCACGGCGTCTGCTCGACGAAATGCCAGGGTGGCTGAAACTGCTAGAGATCAAATGCAAATCCACAGGTCTGGGTTAGAGACCATTTGCAAGCTACTAGACAACTTGGTTTGGACAGATGGGAAAGTTCACAACACAAACTTACAATCATGCCAAATCTGTTCATGCCCACAGGGTGTTTGACAAAATGCCAGAGGCACTTAGGCATTTCTTGGAGTGACCAAAACTTCCAGAGTGGGGCCTCTTTAGGTGAAAGAGAGGGTGGTGAGGTTAGTTTGTGAAAAACACAAACTTGCTAGTGCAAGTTTTGCAGAACTTCAAATCTGGACAGGATGTGAATGGCATTATTTCATGAACCAGAAATATGCCAATGGTTGCATGCTCCTGGACTTAGGGGTTTAGCATGGAGGACTACAAGTAGGAGAAAGAGTCAAGGGCCAAAGATCAAGCAAAAATATGGTTGTTGTACAAACCATCATGATGGACCAGAATGAAGATGAGGTTGGTTCACTCAAAAGTTTCAAAGAACATCCCTGGATTTTTGCATATAATGGGATCATATGCTCCTACTGACATCCCATAATTTTGGTGGAAGCTAGAAACAAATATTTAAAAGGGTTGCAGTGCAAAATTGTCCACTGGACCAGAGAAGGAAAACATGTGTAAAACTCAAAATATGCAATGAAATAAATATATTACTACACAAGAGTGATTTAGAGGCATCACAGGACATCTCCAAATTTTGGTGGAATTTTTAGTTAAGTTTATCAAATGGTTGTAGTTCAAAAAGAGCTCCAAAACTTTAAACAAGTCATTTTAATGAATATAGCCCAAGGTGAAATAATTTAATAAATAAACCTACTGATTAGGAAATGTTTTAATGAGATGGCAGAAGTTCAATAAGCTTGGAAGGATCCACTTGGGAAAAATAAAATCCTTGATAATAACAGAAAGGTTTTGAAATCAACAGAATTATTCTTGCAGGCAAAAATTTTAACTCTTGGCAAAATTTTAATAACTAAAATCTGGCTAATTTCTTGGGGTGTTACAACATGCTGATTTTTAAACCTGCCTACGCCTGATCTACCTACTCCAAGTTCAGTAAACTTACAGGCCTAGCACTCTAGTAGTCGTGAAACTATAGTAAACTAATGACTGCAAATTTATAAAGTTCAGAACAAATGACAGCTACAGAGAGTAAGTACTCCTGAATGTACTCCAGGTTCAGAGCAAGGAGTACTTGCTGGACTAGAGGAGTACTTGTTCAGGATCAAGTTCACATAAACTACAGTTCTAAAATTAAAGTTAGAGTAAACAACGGTTCAAGATACAGTTCTGAAACTAGAGTACCTCTAGCACACAGATATCTTGCAGGTACCAAGTACTCCAATGCACATGGAGTACTAATTATTCATGTTTGCTAGGCACTACTCCCACAATTTTTTGAACCTAATTTGACCTAAATTCGAGAGGGATTTGACCACATTGTATCTAATTTGACCACACTAAATTCGAGAGGTGATTTTTAGCTGTTGTAGATGTACAACCCCTAAATGATGGATGCAAATGATGAGTTACCTGGTCTCTTGTGTCTCATGATGTGTTTTGGTGGACTGAATATTTTTAGTTTAGTTTTCAGTTGTCCTGGCTGAAAAATGCAGTTTAATTTGGAGTACATTTTCAGCTTAAGTGTAGTGTAGTTCACTGTATGTGTGGTGGGTGTAATAGCAATTTTGGTTTTTAACTGAATCTGTGTGTACTTTCAGTGTGATTTAATGCGCATTTTTGCCCTGTAATCCGTTTGGGGGCTGATTTTTTTCAGTTAAGTTATAGTGGTTTTGTACTGTAATTTTCAGTAATATGTCACTTATAGTAATCTGAATATTTTTTGTAGTAACCCTGCAACTTTACTGCCATGTGATCTGAAACTTCCATATTGTCAGGTTTAAACTGTATATCTCTGTAATTATAGTGTTTCTTTTTCAGTAATTTGGATTGTATTCCTGCCTTTTTCAGTGGTAGCAGCACACTTTAATTACTGATGGCGGAGGAGGAAGAGAGGAGAAGAGAGGCAGAGGGAGGAGGGTTACCTGACCACGATGAGGTGGTGGCCGGAGCGGAGACTACGGAGGGCGGAGACGGCGAGCTTGGGGGAGGCGGGGATAGACGGCGGGGAGGTCGCAGGCCTCCTCTCCTGTTGGATGTGGGGCCTCCTCTCCTGGTGGACGTGGGGCGGCTCCGAGGCTCCAAGTCTCCGGCGGCTTAGAGGCTCCAAATCTCCGGTGGGTTTCTAGGGTTTCGAGGGAGGCGAG
>NC_041391.1:184296556-184297175 GCF_002162155.2 Triticum dicoccoides | reverse complement strand
GCTCGAGGGGGAGGAAGGGGAGAAGGAGGTGACGGGGGCACGTGGGTGGCTGCGGCGCAGTGGGTCGGGGCAGCGGCGGCGGCGCGGTGGAGGGAGGGACGAGGGAGGGAGCGGTGCGATGGAGGGAGAGGGACGAAGTGTCTGGCGAGAGGGATGGACGAGGGAGGGACGAAGTGTATGGATGGGGGAAGCTTTCTAATGGCGCACCCTGCAGCGGTGCGCCATTAGAATGTTTTTTAGATAGCAATGGTGCACCCCCAGTAGGTGCACCATTAGAAAGTTTTTTATATATAGCAATGGCGCACCAGCAATAGGTGCGCCATAAGTAATTTTTTTTATTTTTTGTTGCATCTAATAATTTTTAAGAAAATGAATATGATCAATATGAAACAGTAATAATTTTTTATAAAAACAGTAATAATTTTTTAAAAAATATCATCAAATTTGTTATTTGAAAATATTTATGAATATGAAAAAATATCATCAAATTTATTATTTGAAAATATCATCAAATTTGTTATTTGAAAATATAATCAATTTTTTTTCAATTTTAGTTGCATTCATTTGTGACGGTGGAGCGGGCCAGGGAGGGTGCGGTGGGTCGTCGGCGGCGGGGGCC